>NW_026739562.1:8914484-9090985 GCF_022355385.1 Mustela nigripes | reverse complement strand
TTTTTTTTTTTTTTTTTTTTTTTTAATGAGGTAAGAAATGGCAGAATGCATTTGTACAACGATGGGAGTGATTGAGTCAAAAGAGATGGAGGCTTGGTTCCAAAGCCCCGTGGAGGAACTCACTTCTGTAGGAGCCGGGGTCCTTCTCTAGAGTGGCAGGAAGGAGACAGAGTGGTCCATCTCGAGGATTTGGTGGAGAAGGGAGTCCTCTCTGACTTTCTTCTGTTTTCCCTGTGGAGTATGAAGCAAGGGCTTTAGCTGATAACAGACAGGTAGAAAGAGTACTTGGAGGTTTGAGGAGAAAGAAAGGATGATTTCACTGCCTCAGTGAGTCTGTTCCACGTTCTTCGGCGCCGACGGCGCTGGCAAGCGGGCACTGAGCCGTTGGTGAGCACCCGCTGCCGCGTACTGGAGGGCAAACACGAGTGGGGGGCCCGGTACTCCCCCTTTGTGTGAGAGGAGATGCCAGCTGTATTTGTGCCTTCTCACTCATTCTTTCATTCAACAAATATCCGTTGTGCTAAGAACTAAGTGCCAAGAACTGTGCTAGGCTCTTGGGATGCGTCCGCAAACAGATGAGAATTCCTCCGTTCGTGGAGCGCACACCTTTCCGGTGGCCGTTCCCTCTGCCTGGACCACTCGCTCCTGGGAGCCCGAGTGAGTGAGTGAACACCAGCGGGGCCTCTGAGCTGATGGAGAAGGCAGGCCCTAGAGCCCTGGACTTCAGGGCAGCTCCTGCCATTCAGTGTGCCCCATTCTTGTCCCACCTCCTCCCTGTGTCCCCCGCAGGACTACGAGAAAGCCCTGTTCTTCCCCTGCAAGGCCGCAGAGCTCGTTAGCGACTACGGCAAAGGCTGGAGCCTCAAGTACCGGGCCATGAGCCAGTACCACATGGCCGTGGCCTACCGCCTGCTGGGCCACCTGGGCAGCGCCATGGAGTGTTGTGAGGTGGGGCAGGAGGGAAGATGGGCAGGTGGAGGGTGGCGGTGTGGGCTAGGCTGTCCCCCTTCCCCATCAGCCTCTCAGGGCCCCAAGATCTCCCCTTGACCCCCTTCTCCATGAGTCCCTGGAGGATGCGTTTGTTCTAATTACCCTCCACCCCCCACCCCTGCCTCTGGCTGCAAAAGTTCACTCCCTTCCAGTCCATTCTCAGGGGAGGGAGTTTCCCTCTGCCCTCCCCGGACACATCCCCTCTGTGGGGCACTTTAAGCAGGAGAGCCGGTCTCTGGAGTGCCACAGACCTGGGTTCAAATCCTGTGTTGCAACTTACCAGGCAGGTACCCTCGATCGAGTCATCTCTGTCCACTTCCCTGGATGTTGTGAGGCCTCAGTGGGGCCGTAAGTGGGGCCACAGTACCGTGCTAGGTGTACTGGGCCCCAAGGATGTTGGCGATCCTTGGGCTGCCCTGTCAGAGGGGCCCACTGAATGATGACACCCCAGCGTTATGGGGGCAGGTGTGCAGGCCTGAGCCTCCAGCCTCCCTTCACAGGAATCTATGAAGATTGCTCTACAGCACGGGGACCGGCCACTACAGGCGCTCTGCCTACTCTGCTTTGCTGACATCCACCGGAGCCGCGGGGACCTGGAGGTGAGTTCCCTGGGGTGCACAGGGAGGGGTGGCAGGCCTGGCCCAGTCTGACTGCACCCTCCCCCTGGCTGTGCAGACAGCCTTCCCCAGGTACGACTCCGCCATGAGCATCATGACTGAGATTGGAAACCGCCTGGGACAGGTGCAGGTGCTGCTGGGCGTGGCCAAATGCTGGATAGCCAGGAAGGCGCTGGACAAGGTGAGGCGGGCCCGTTTCCTGCAGCCCCTGGCTCTCCCCAGTGCTCCCATTTGGAGCCAGTAGGTCAGCCTACAATCTGTGGGGCTGGTCCTGGGCAGGACTCTTTCAGAGATTTTGTCTAACATCAGCCTCACCTGAATCCCATGAGGTGAGTCCATTCCAAGTTATTTTCCAGACTCAGAGAAGTCCCATGATGTGCCCAGACCCACAGCTAGCAAAGGGCCAGAGCTGGGTTGCAACTCAGGATGTTTTAATGGCTTTCACGATTTCACGACACTCAGTAAGACAGGAATATTCTTCCCATTCTGTATCTGAGTAAACTGAGGCAGCAGGTAACTTGACCACACAGCTCTGTGACTGGGCTCCAGCCTGCTTTTGCTACGTTCATACGCAGGGCAGCCGGCCAGCGATGCTGCCCTCCCCAGGCCTGCCCCTCTCGGCCCCTTCCTTTCCTGGGAGCCAAGGCCTCTGTTAGACAGCTCTGCCTGCAGCCCTGGCCTGTGCTTGCCTTTCAGGCTCTGGATGCCATCGAGAAAGCCCAGGACCTGGCCGAGGAAGTGGGGAACAAGGTCAGACCTGATTCTGTCTCCTGGGTCTGGAATCAAGAGCCCAATGGGACCTGGGGTGTGGGGAGAGGGCTTCCCTGAACCCTTCTGGATCTCCAGGAGATGCCCCCAACCCATTCACAGACCCTGGCTGTTTCTCGTTCACACACAGAGCACTTTAGAGGGCAGGGAAGAATTCCACAGCTCAGAGGACATCAGAATTCCTCAGAGCTTCTTGGTGGTCATTAAAACCCAGCAGTGGGTCTGCTAAGAGCTGGGCACACACAGGCTCTTCTAGGTATTGGTCCCACTCTTCACTGTCTACCAGCAAGGTGGGCACTCCAAGCCACATTTTACAGGTAGGGAAATTGAGGCTCAGGGAAGGTGCTCCAGGTCCCACACTTTGTACCTGGTCTGTCTTAACTCTTAAGTCCGTGCTCCTCCTGTAGTATATGTGGCCTCTCGAATTTAATGATTGTATCCAAACCTTTAAATGTTGAAAACAGGCTCAGTATCTAAAAGATACGAATTTCTTTGAGATCTGGTGCAGAGCCCAACTAAAATGCCAAAGATCTTTGTTTTTGGATAGGATATAGCAACTCAGTTTTACCCAAGTATCTCAGGTCGGTCAGAAATGCTGACCTGATGTGTGTATTTAATTAACAAAAACAGGAGAGCAGATGGAGTCAATGCAGCAGATCTGGTCAATAAAGTCCTTCATAAACATGGGGTTCCTGGCGAGTTCTAAGGGTTTGGACCTCCTGCCTCACCCATCCCGTCATTCTGCACAAGGGGAAACCGAGGCGGGGAGAGGGCAGGACTGGTTTCCTAGGCCCATCCGAGAGGCAAGAAGGCCGCCGGGACCAGACCCTGTGTGTCCTGACTGCTGGGTGGGGCCCCGGGGACAGCTTCTCGGGCCGCGCAAGGGGGTGGTGCTCACCAGTACTGACCTGGTCCCCGCTGGCCCCAGCTGAGCCAGCTCAAGCTGCACTGCCTGAGCGAGAGCATCTGCCGCAGCAAGGGGCTGCAGCGCGAGCTGCGGGCGCACGTGGTGCGCTTCCACGAGTGCGTGGAGGAGACCGAGCTCTACTGCGGCCTGTGCGGTGAGTCCATCGGTGAGAGGAATAGCCGGCTGCAGGCCCTGCCGTGTTCCCACATCTTCCACCTCAGGTGAGGGCTCCCGGCCGGTGGGCAGGGGGCACCGACGGTATCTTTGGGGTATGCTGGGGCCCCCGCTGGCCTGACCACAGTAGTAACACTGAATGTAGCCCCCTCTGCGTTCCAAGCGTGTTCTAAAAGTAATAACTCATTGAATCCTTCCAGCAGCCCTAGGGGGTGGCCATCACGATTCTCCCCAGAGAGAATTCAGAGAGGCCTCTCAAAGGCCACGGGACTCACACACCCAAGGCTAGACCTGCCTCAGGGCTGTGACAGCTACTGGCCTCCATGCTGACCTCCTGACTACTGACTTCCTGGAAGCCTCAGGACTGAGTGCCAGGGGCAAGCAGGGCCACCAGGAGGAGCCTGGGGGCCGTCCCAGCTCCTGCAGAGGGGAGGGAAGGAGAGAGAGCCCAGGCCCAGGACAGAAGCCTGGGTTCAGTGAATGGACAGAACTCCTTTGCCTCCCAAGGTGCCTGCAGAACAACGGGACACGGAGCTGCCCCAACTGCCGCCGCTCCTCCATGAAGCCTGGCTTTGTGTGAATCCCACAAGCAGCCTTGGGCTTCTGCCTCATCTCTCCCTGCTCCTTGTCCATCATCCTGCTGGAGGCCCCTGACTGGTCACACCTTAGACCCTGTTTAGCCCTGGGCAGCGGCCTCCTCCAACCTGCCAGGGTCCAGGGCCTGCCCACTGTTGCTCCTCCAGGCTCGGCTGCCCTCTCTGCCTCTTTGTACTTTGCTCTTTATAGAAAAATAAACTGTTTGTACCTGAGCCCAGCGATTCTGACTCTTTTTGTGGGTGTGCTGGGGCAGTGCAGACAGGACAGCTTCTTCCTCATCCAATCTTCTTGATTCCCGTCAGACAGCTCTGACAAGTGTGAATTTGGGGTCAGCAGCTTCTGGGAGGACTCACTGAATAACCTTGGGCAAGTCACTTAACCTTTAGCAAATGCTGTCATTTGAAGAAATTTCTGCTTTCAACTGCTTCCAAGAAAACCACTAGACAGGGGCACCTGGGTGGCTCAGTGGGTTAAAACTTCTGCCTTTGGCTCAGGTCATGATCCCAGGGTCCTGTGATCCAGCCCCACATCGGGCTCTCTGCTTGGCAGGGAGCCTGCTTCCTCCTCTCTCTCTGCCTGCCTCTCTGCCTACTTGTGATCTCTGTCTGTCAAATAAATAAAATCTTTAAAAAAAAGAAAGAAAGAAAGAAAGAAAGAAAGAAAGAAAGAAAGAAAGAAAGAAAGAAAGAAAGACAACCACTAGACAGATTCCCACCAAGTTTAGGGGTTCTTTGTGAAGGCTTGGCTGAAAATATATGTCATGTGGCTTACATGAAGTTCATTTTAGGGGTTCCCTGGGTCTTGCCTTAGAATCATAAGCAGAGATCCTCCAGAGCAATGGGACACAGATACAACAAAAATTAGTCTTATATGACCCAAAGATCTGCCCTAAGCCTTGAGATGACAAGAAACGATTACAGATGTGAGTCATAATGTTTTTTAATTGTAGAGGTTGTTGTCAATTCCGTTCTTCCCACGTGGGCAGTTCTGGGGCACCTGCTCAGAAGTTAACAGAAGCAGCGATTTCTCTTTAAAACTGGTTAATGATTCTCTCTGGTAACCTTGGACATGCCTTTTTTTTTGGCTCTCTGCACACGGCTGGCGTATGTTGTCTATGGTTTGTGAGGCTGAGCCAGCTCCCGAATCACCGAATTCCTAGTTGCACCAGATTCTGAGGTCGAATCATCCTCTTGCAAAGCGCCCTTTCAGGTGCTGGCTAGATTAAGACTACATTTCCCAAGGGCCCTCGAGGTCCCATCCCTTCCTCCCTTCCGGTTTTGCATCCAGGCTCCGCCCACTGCGCGCCCCGACCAATAATAGCAAATCCACCTGTCCCTCCCGGCTTAAAACAGGACGTGGGTGGTTACGTTTCAAGAGTAGGGGGGGAGTGGGGGGGCGGGTCCTGTGTCCCGGGTTTTGTCTTTTGAATCGGAGAAGCAGATTCGTTGCGGTAGTGGCGGCGGGAACTAATTCAGTCAGGAGTGAGGAATTGGAGAGAGAGTCTGTCCCTGGTCAGGAGCAGGCGTTCGGAAAGATAGTATTAATCTCTGGCTGAAATATCTGTCTAGTACTATTTTCGGTCTTTTCCTTCACGATATGAATCTGCTGCCTAAACTCTAGAGTCCAGTGACTCGGCAGGAGAAGATGGCGACCGTGTGGGATGAGGCTGAGGTACGCGCTGGGAGAGTTGGGGGTCCTGGAGCCGGGGCCAGCGGGAAGACGCCTTTGGTGGGAGGGTGGGAAGTGGCTGGGGTTGGGGGGGGGGTCAAGGTCTGGCCTGGTCCCGGGGTCGGGGCCGCTTGGGATATGGGCAAGGGTCTCGACTCCTTCATTTTGGTTTTATGGGCGGGGAAGCAGAGGCTGAGTGGGATCTGAGGATGCGGAATCCCCGACCTGAGTTAAATGTGTATGTGTATGTGTGTATATGTATAAATATGTATATGTGTGTGTGCGCGCGCGTGTGTGTATGTATGTATGTGTATAAAAATTTTTTTTTTCTTTTTAAACAGCAAGATGGAATCGGGGAGGAGGTGCTCAAGATGTCCACAGAAGAGATTATCCAGCGCACGCGGCTGCTGGACAGTGAGATCAAGGTGGGCTCACAGACCCAGTGGCCGGCAGCGAAGCCCCCACAGGGCAGGCCCTGGAGATCCCAGTGGCTTCTTTCATATTCTCGGCCTTCCCGGGAAGACATAGGGCCCGCAGATTAGAAAAAGAGGACAAACTAAGCCTTAAGAGAGACCTGAAGAGAGAGAGGATGGTGGAAGGGCAGGTCTGAGAGGATTCATCGGACTGTCTTTTCCGGCAGAGGTGTTTAAATATTCCTCTTGAGAACCTTTTAGAAAGTCCTCATTTATAGATGGGGAAACAGAGGTTGTTGTTGTGGTGAAGTACCCAGGCCTTAATTAGAAGCAGAAGCTAATACCTGTATTTGCTTGATTCGGGGCCCTGCTCTTTTCCCTCTGCTACAGCTACTTCAGGAGGTTTCCAGACTGGCCCGTTTTACCCTCTGCTGGAGGTGGGCACAGTCAGGTTCACTCTTCAGAGAGCCTTAGAGCTGAGTGAATGGATGCGGGAAGGTGCCCTGGGCAGCCTGGGCCTCACCTGTTACAGGGCCCTCGGATAAGCTGAGCCAAGGCTGAACATTTGCTTCCACTCGCCCTCATCCCAGATCATGAAGAGTGAAGTACTGCGAGTTACCCACGAACTCCAAGCCATGAAGGACAAGATCAAAGAGAACAGTGAGAAAATCAAAGTGAACAAGACCCTGCCATACCTGGTGTCCAACGTTATCGAGGTGTGTGTGTATGTGGAGGGGAAGAGAAAGGGTCAGCCGAGCTTGGAGGCAGCCTGCTATGGGGCCATTGGAAAAAGAGTGGGTGGAAGTTTTGAGGCCCACGTTGCATGTTAGAACTCACCTCCAGGGGCCACCTCCCTAGTTTGCATTTCTAGGGTGCTATACGCGTGCGCGCGCACACACACACACACACATAGATACCCTGCAGAGGCCTCAGAAACACATGTTTCCTCTTTACTTGGGGGATAGAGAGCTCTTGGGGGCAGAAAAGCAACACCTAAAGGGTTCTTATCAGTCCCCTGGCTTTTAGCCACACTTTTGCTGGGGTTGGGGCTAGTCTGCAGAAGGGGATAGATTGTCTTGGCCTGGGAAATGCTAGGCCCTGAGGAGTTCAGGGGGCTGAGCAGGGCTTCTTGACTGAGCTTATTCCCTTCCCAGCTTCTAGATGTTGATCCCAATGACCAAGAAGAGGATGGTGCCAATATTGACCTGGATTCCCAGAGGAAGGGTAAATGTGCAGTGATCAAAACCTCTACACGGCAGGTGAGGCTAGCTCAGGGATAGAACTAAGGAGGGTGAGGGGTGGATGTGGGAAAGGACTAGGGTGCTTTATTGAGTAACCGAGATTGAGCCTAGAATTTTTCCTACAGACATACTTCTTGCCCGTGATTGGGTTGGTGGATGCTGAAAAGCTAAAGCCAGGAGACTTGGTGGTGAGTGGTGTTCCTCAGCCTGGGCAGGGCTTATCCAGTGAGGTTTCTCCCATTGGCTTGTTGAGCCTCTGCCTCAGGCGCAGGTCACTGTTGGCCCTGAATCTTGGCAGAGAGCCCAGCGAGTCCGAGCTCGTCAGCTTGCTCTTTGGTTCTTGTCTTTCCTAGTCCTGTATTTTCTTTCACTCTACAGACATCTGCCACCCAGCCAGTTAGTTAGGTCTTGAGCTGGGACAAACCTGAAGGCTTCCGTGCTCTGTCCCCAGGGTGTGAACAAAGACTCCTATCTGATCCTGGAGACCCTGCCCACAGAGTATGACTCTCGGGTGAAGGCCATGGAGGTGGATGAGAGGCCCACAGAACAATATAGTGACATCGGGGGCCTGGACAAGCAGATTCAGGAGGTGAGGGAGTCCCTGGTTGTTAGTAGCAGCCTCGCCCGCCTTTTGTGTTTTTCTTCTTCACTGACTTATTGCCAACATGCCTCTTATAGCATCCCAGGGAGGTAAGGAGGGTGCCATGCAACAGTTTAGGAGACGGAGGTCCAGAGAGATTAAGTGAGTTGTTGAAGGTCACAGAGTTTTAGGACCAGAGTCAGGACTGGAACTCAGGCTCCTGGTTCTTACTCTGGTGCCTCTCAACCATATCCTGCTGTTCCTGGAGCAGCCGTAGCCAGCCTTCGTGGGAGTGAACATTCTGTGTCCTTCTGACGCAGGGGAAGGAGAGGCAATGTCCCTGAATTGGCATTAGGAGGGTTGAGGGTTGGGGTTGAAGTCATTAAGTGTCAGGCTGTAGGAGCCCTCCAGACTTCACTGTCCTCACCCAGGACTTCTTCCTGGCAGCTGGTAGAGGCCATTGTCCTGCCAATGAACCACAAGGAGAAGTTTGAGAACTTGGGGATCCAGCCTCCAAAAGGGGTGTTGATGTATGGCCCCCCAGGTACGGGGAAGACCCTGCTGGCTCGGGCCTGTGCTGCACAGACCAAGGTAAGTGCTTTGGGGGCGAATGAAGAAGGAAAGGTCAGAAGCTAAAGCTCTACCAAGTGGGCTCAGAGGGACCTCTCTTAGTGCCTTTGGCCTGACTCTGGTCACCATGCCCCCTCACCAGGCTACATTCCTGAAGTTGGCTGGCCCCCAGCTGGTACAGATGTTCATTGGGGATGGTGCCAAGCTGGTCCGGGATGCCTTTGCCCTGGCCAAGGAGAAAGCTCCGTCCATTATCTTCATCGATGAGCTGGATGCCATCGGCACTAAGCGGTAAGGGGGTGCTGAGTGCCACAGAGGAGATTGTTGTAAATTCCAGCTGTTTCCCACCCCGTTCGCTCCTTCCCCTGGAATAGTGGCAGCAGCTCTGCTCTTGTGGTTTTAAGTCCCGGATTCTGTTCTAACTAGCTTCCTTGCTTTTTCCCTGACCATTCATTCTCCTCACGGCTGCCAGCATGTTCCTTTCATACCTGCTTGCTTTCCTCACGGGTACTCACACTCCCTCCCACAAACTTCCTACTTGAAACCCTTCATGGGCCCCTACTGCTTCTTGGGATCATTGCTGTACTTAGCATGGCCTGCCTAGTCCCCTGTGTGGCTCTCCCTGCTCCCCTCCACTTCATCCTGGACCTGTCCCCACCCCAACTTCTTCCCAGTATCCATTTGGTTTATTTATTTATTTTTTAAAAAGATTTTTTATTTATTTATTAAGGCCATTTGTTAGAGGGAGAGAGCGAGCGAGCAGTTGAGCACATGAGGTGGGTGGGGCAGAGGGGAAAGGAGAAGAGGAGGGTAAGAATCCCAAGTAGACTCCACCCCTGAATGCAGAGCAGGAGGTGGGGCTCAACCTCATGACCCTGAGATTATGACCGGAGCCAAAACTGAGGGTTGGACACTTAACCAACTGTGCCACCCAGACGCCCCAGCATCCCTTTGGTTTATAGGTCCCCTCCATAATCAGTGTCCATCTGGTCCTGGTGAGAGAGATTTTGCACCTGTTGTTCCTTTTCTAGAACGTACTTTTCCCATTCTTTATTGGTTGCCTGGCCTGTGTTTTCAGGCTGAGGGATACTTCTCAGGGATGCCTGCCTGGGCTCCCACTTACGGTCCAAGTCTGGATCCCGTATTTCTAAGCTTTAGTTTGCAGTGGCACATGCATAGGGGGATAGCCCGGGCTGTGGTTGGTTTTGCTAACTGTTTTATCCTCAGCCTGGCTGATCCCAGGAGCCTCTCCAGTCTCTGACACCTGTTCTGTGTCAGTCCTGGGCTGGGGGCCCCTGGTTGAGCGAGACCTTTCCCTGTCCTAGACAGTTGGGTTAGGCTTTTGGTGGCTGGAGAAGGGGAAGGCTCTGGCCAAGTTGTGGCCTCACCAGTGTCTCGGGCTTCTTGTGTGCCCCAGCTTTGACAGTGAGAAGGCTGGAGACCGGGAGGTGCAGAGGACGATGTTGGAACTTCTGAACCAGCTGGATGGGTTCCAACCCAACACTCAAGTAAAGGTGAGTATCATCATCACAGATTAAGAAAGCGGAGTTTTGGGGCGCCTGGGTGGCTCAGTGGGTTAAGCCGCTGCCTTCGGCTCAGGTCATGATCTCAGGGTCCTGGGATCGAGTCCCGCATCGGGCTCTCTGCTCAGCAGGGAGCCTGCTTCCTTCTCTCTCTCTCTGCCTGCCTCTCAGTGTACTTGTAATTTCTCTCTGTCAAATAAATAAATAAAATCTTTAAAAAAAAAAAAAAAAAAAAAAAGAAAGCGGAGTTTAGAGGGAAGGGCACCTTCTCGGTTACCCAGCTAGTGCAGCTAGAATTACAATTGAGATTGTTTTTTAACACTTGCTGTTTGATCTGGACCCTGGGCTGCCTGTCCGCCTGTCGTGGCCTTGACGGTTGTCTGTCTGGGAGCCCCATCTTCCTCATTTCATGTTGCGCTTCTCCCCTTGCTCAGGTGATTGCAGCCACCAACAGGGTGGATATCCTGGACCCCGCACTGCTCCGCTCAGGCCGTCTGGACCGGAAGATTGAATTCCCGATGCCCAATGAGGAGGCCCGGGCCAGAATCATGCAGATCCACTCCCGCAAGATGAACGTCAGGTGAGCAAGGACATGAGCAAGGCGCTGAGACCTGAAGGGGCAGCAGCGGAGCGCCCTCTGTTGCTTTTTGTACTGTGCATCCCCATCCCCTGGTCTCTGCCCACCCCTTCTCTCCCTGTCCACACAGAACTAATCTACATGCCACCTCCATTTCTCCCCAGAAGCCTGAGGTAGAGTCTTGCTGGGGTCCAGGCCCTGATTCTGGGTGCTCCGCTCCTTAGAATCACCCTGCCCCTTCCTCCCCCATGGGAGGCCCTCAGTTTCCTTGACTCCTCCACCCCAGCAGATGAGCACAGCCCAGCATGGGTCTGGGGAGTCCAGCCAGGGGCCAGATGGAATCTGGATTCAGATCTGTGTGACCTCTAGTAGGTGGTATTACCTGTTGAAGCCCAAGTTTTCTTGTCTGGTGCTTAGGGTTAATGCCACTGACCATGTGGGGTCGTGGCACCATCAAGGGAAGTAAGTGCTTGGCACATGAGAGCAAGGCAGCTCTGTGCTGATGCAGGGCCTGTGCTCCTCGAAAGAAGGGGAGACAGCCATCTTCTTGCTCCGCCGCTCCAGGCTGAATCAGTCCCTGGCATCTTAGGTGCAGATTTCCAGAAGGCTAGAGCTCAAGAGACACAAAAATAACCTGGCGTCTGCTTTGACCTACCTGCCCTTCGTCCTTGTACTGAGAAGGGAACAAGGCATAGCGGGGAAGGGGGTATTAGCCAAAGTCCTAGGGCAAGTGGACTTCCTGCTGATGGGGAGTCTGGGCGGACGTCGTCTCCCACTGCTCCCCGTAACTATAAGTAACTTGAGTCCTGTGGGGTTCTTTCTCCCCCTCCCCCCACCCCTCAGTCCCGATGTGAACTATGAGGAACTGGCCCGCTGTACGGATGACTTCAATGGTGCCCAGTGCAAGGCCGTGTGCGTGGAGGCGGTGAGTTATGGTGTGAGGGAGTGGGTTACTTCATGCCTTCTTGCCCCTCTTCGCTGAACAGGATGGGGCATTTGGCTGGTGGAGACTGCTGGTTGGGGGGAAGAGGCTCAGAGGGCCGAGGCCTCTGGGAGCCGGGCCAGGGGTGCAGGAAGGCACCCTAGAGCCTGTCTGTCCTTGGTGCAGGGCATGATCGCACTGCGCAGGGGCGCCACGGAACTCACGCATGAGGACTACATGGAGGGCATCCTGGAGGTGCAGGCCAAGAAGAAAGCCAACCTGCAGTACTATGCCTAGGAGGTTGCCCACCACACCTGCTCCCTGGTCTGGTGCTGGTTAAAATTCATAATAAAAGATGGTTTCAGGTCCCTGCCACCTGTCTGTTGCACCTTGCCTGGCTGCAAGAGTGGGACCTGTGCAGGAGGCTCCCTCCCCAAGTGCTGCTGCCTGGAAACCCCTGAAACCACTGTGGGCCTCAAAGCAGTTGTCGGGCGAGGCCCTCCGGGCAAGATGGGCGCGTGTTACAGCTGCTGCCTGGCGTCTTCCAGCCTCCCGCCATCGTGTCCTGGCCAGACCCTTTCCTGCTCCCTGCCCCACCCCTCTGCTTTAGAGGTCCCGGTCCCTGCAGCTCCAGAACCAGGAATAGAAGCCAGCCTTTCCCCTTTTTGCATTTTTGGTCCCCTCTTCCTTGGTTCCCTGTAAAGCCTGGGTTTTTGCTCCTTGAAATTCCTCCTGTTTCCTGGCCCCTGAGCCTCCTGTTTCTCCACGTGTTCCCATTAGTTCTCTTGGCTCATTTCCTTCTGAGAAATGAACCTTGAGCAAGAGCACTGAGAGCCCTTCTGAGCCTAACCTTTGGTCACGGTGTGTTCTCCCCCCGCTCCCCCCAGTTCCGCCGTCAGCCCCACTCTAAATCAGGCCCCATGTCCTGTCTCCTTGAGGATCTCCTTGGTCCTCTCTGTCTACTCAACTTTCCAGTTCCGCCCCACCCCCCAACATCGTAGCTGGCATCGTGTGGTTCACTAAGGGCCTGTTCTGGGCCCCATGCCCGACGGATCTGTGCATAATTTGGTCCTGTCATTCCAATAGCCCCCATCGGGGTACCCATTTCCAAGATGTGTGTGAGCAGCTGGGCTACTATTGCTCTTAGGTGGCCTAGCTGGGATTTAAACCCAGGACAGTAAAACACGTCTGGGTTCCATGTCTGTGCTCTTAGCAGCAGCTTTCGTGGGCCAGGGAACGCCTTCTAGAGTAAAAGACCAAACCCAGGACAGTAAAACACGTCTGGGTTCCATGTCTGTGCTCTTAGCAGCAGCTTTCGTGGGCCAGGGAACGCCTTCTAGAGTAAAAGACCCTCAGAACTCTTGTCAGCTCTTACATGCCCCCCTAACAAAAGCCCCTCTGCAGTTTTTCCTGCCTTCTCCCCAAGTGGACATGCACAATGAGCTACTGACCAAAACAGCCTATCTGGAGGGCTTGGCTGCTGGCTAGCTTTCCAACCCAGGAGTCCTGTCACCTCCGGACTGCCTTCTAGAGTGTTCTGCTGCTCACAGGGGCAGACCCCTGGGAAATCCCGTTGACTTCCATGCCCTGCCCAAGGCACTCCCAGCACAACTTCCAAGAGCTTCTGGTTTCTGTCCCCTTGGTGGGGATAGACCTGGCCGCTGTTGCTTCTGTGTTTTCTGTTCCCCGCCTGACCAGTCAGGGCATTTGCCTCCTGGCCACGGCACTGCAGTGAGCCCAGTCCCTGTGTCCCACCAGCTTCTTCATAAATGGCCTCACTGCCTCTCCTGGGCAGGCTGAGCCCTGTGATTGCCTGTGTACCTGTCACCTGGAAGGGCTCAACATAGGTAAGAGCCCCAGTGCCACCCCAGAGAGGTGGGGGTGGGGGGCAGCCCTGGATTCCTTCTTTGGCACCATCAGGCCTGGGCTTCCCAGACCTTGGACTGTCACAGCCAGGTGGGGCGGCTCCCTTTTCGCCGACAAGCCGGCGGGTCGGAGCCAGGCACTCCCAGCTGAGCATGCCGCTTAGTGGGGCTCCAGGACGGACCGATGGACAGTTCTTATCCTGTGGGCTCCTGAAGGCCGGCTGGCCAGCCTGGTTGACTCAGCACAGTGGGATCCCACTATTCCCTCCCCGCTTTCCTGGGCTAGCCCTGTGGGGGAGCAGCAGCCTTGACATTCAGAGGAAGTGAGAATCCGTAGAGTAAGAAGAACCCCATGATCTTTTCAATTTCATTGAAGCAAAGCTGGAGATGACTTGGTGGATAGACCTCCCTTCCTCCATTTACTTGGGACAGGCTGGGGAGAAGCCCCTGGCTCTTAAGTCTGTAAAAAGAGGACGACCACCCTGGGGGTGATGTCGGCTACGGTGGCACGGTGCCCAGCTTGTGGGACTGGGCTCCACAGCTAACACGCCAGGTTTAGGACGAACGGCTGCGCCCTGTTCTGAGCAGCACTGTGAGGGTAACTGTTCACAGATGAGCATGAAGCACAAGAGCTGGTGGGGGGCTGGGGATGACCAGATGGGCAGGGTGGCCAGCTGAGCCTGGGGGTGGGGACCCACACAGCCACCAGCCTGGCTGGAGCAAGGGGAGCCCAGGAAAGGCCTGCCTGACCAGGGACTGTGGTGTGCAGAAGAGAGGCAGCCAGTTTGTATATAATATTTATTTGCATTGTCTATAGAATAGATATTTACAGATAGAAATGGACCCACAGCAAAACTGCTGTAAACCCATTCAGACCCTCTTGATGGCCGCTTCTCAGAACGTCCATGGTTGAGCAGCAGGGCTGAGCCTGGCTGTGGAGTGAGCCAGCTGAGTACCTGGGTGTCCGCCAAGGGAAATAGCTGGGGATTATGGCTTCAGCATTCTCCCAGAGCACATTCCTGAGTGCTGACAAGGCGGAGCTCTCACCTCCCCCAATCTACCCTCAGCTGCAGTGGGACAAGGAAAAGGGCCTGGGCAGGGAGGGGCAGCTACGGCCCACTCTTCCTGCCCCTGGGGTATCTCTATCTGCACCCTGGTCTGGCACCAGAGTCCCTGGGCTGAACCAGGAGGCCTGTGTGGCTCAGGGCTGCTTACTGCCCTGCAGGCTGCCGCTGTTTGGCAGCTGGAGGTGGTGAAAGCTGCTGGCGCTGCCAGGGAGCATTTACTAGGGGAACAGGAGCTGGCCCAGGGCTGGCAGCCACGAGGAAAAGGTCTTGGAAAGCATCTGCCAGCTCCATCCCAGGCTGGGAGGACCGTCAGTGCTGAGTGGGGCGAGGGGCTACACGAGCACCTGCCTCTCCTTTCTTTGGCCTTAGAACTGGCAAAGGAAGGGCCCGGACAAGGGACACAGCAGAGAGGCTTCCCACCCTCAGCCCTCAGGCTGCCAGGCCTTGGAGCCTGAGTAGAAGGCCGGGAACCCCAGTGCTCCAGAGGGAGATAGCTTTGGGCTCCCCGAAGCCCTCGGCTCCTGGGGCTGTTCTCACTCCCCCTATGGTCTTTCTTGGCTGAGAGAGGCCTCCACCTGGGACCAGGGCTGCTATTCCTCACTGCTCACTGCGGGAAGTGCGGGCTGACGGGGTAACAGGACCACAGCGCGGCTGGGGGCAGGCGCCGGGATCAGGCGCCGGGATCAGGCCCCGGGCCCAGCGCGCCATCACAGTGTCGGTCTCACATACATCTCTGGTCACGGTCACAGACACGCACGCACGCAAACCACCCTCTCATCTGGTCAGAGGTGCGCTCAGGCACTCGCCCTCTGCCTCACACATGGTTACAGAGTGAATCCGAGTCTCTTATTGCTGTGTGGGGGGTGGCAGGGATGGTCACTCCACGAAAAGTGAGAAGAGCACCATCACCACGATGCCTGTGCACAGCAGCAGCACCTGCTGCAGGGAGCGCCTGCAGGGAAAGGGGCCAGGCTCAGGCTGGGGCTGAGGATGGGCCGCAGCCCGGAAGCACCAGCCCCCACCCCCGAGCTCCCAGGGGCCCCGTGAGTGATGGTGGCAAGGGGCACTCACCACGGGTCATCTTCCTCCAAGAGGTCAGGCAGCACATTCACCAGGGCGATGTAGAGAAAGCCGCCAGAGGTGAAGGGCAGGATCCAGGCCACAGTCTCTTCTGCAGTGGGAGGAGAAGTCCTGATGGCTGGGAGCGCAGGGGAGCTGTGTGCACCACACCCACTCCCACAGGGGAGACCTGGGGCGGATCCTGGCCTGGACACTGGGATGGGGCAGCTATGCCCTCTGGCTGGGGCCCCTCTGCTGACCACCACCTGCCACCGCCACCCACCACGCCCGTACCTACTCCCTTGGGGGACTGCGTACAGATGGCGAAGCAGGCGCCCAGCAGGCCCCCCAGTGCCGTCGAGAGCTGCAGCTTGGCTGCGCTCCATCGGTCAAAGCCGGCCCGGAGCAGGATGGCAAAGTCGCCCACCTGAGGGGAGGTCCAGATGATCACTCTGGGCCCCAGGGGGTCGGGTACGGACCTGCACACCGAGCCCCCTGCACCAGCCCTGCTGCTGGGCCCCCCAGCCCGCATCCCCTAGGCTGGGACCCCATTCCCTGCCCCCCTGCCCCAGAGGCCGGAGCTGAGATGGTGGCTGCAGCCTGGTGGGCTGAGCAGCTCTAGGCCTCTAAAGCCCAGCCCCCCGCAAGGCTGCCACTCAGGGCTTCCCAGCCCAAATCCCTCTCCGAAGCCCCACGCCCACACTGCCGCCATGGAAACCCTCTGGCACACACCTCATGGGGGATCTCGTGCAGAAGGATGGCCATGGTGGTCAGGAGCCCAATCTGCAGGGAAGGGAGTCTGTGGGGTTCTGGGCCGAGGGCCAGGCACCCACTTGTCCACTCAGTCTACAAATATTTACTCTGCTGGGTGCTCTGGCTGGATACCGTTCAGCTACTAGAAACACAGCAGACAAGGAACCTGTCTTCACAGAGCTAACAGTCTGGAGGGGGGAGGCGAGGACTGAATGAACACACAACCACAAGATTACACAGTGCCAGGTGCTGTGGGGGAAGAGATGGACCACGTGGCATGGGAACAAGTGACAGGGGCCTCATTTAGATGAGGGGTTAGCAGAGGCCTCTCTGAGGACGTGCATGTCAGCCGAGGCCTGAAGGATAAGGAGCCAGGATTTCAAAGACTGGGAGGAGGAACATTCCAGGCAGACGGAATAGTGTGAGGTGGAGGTCGGGAGAGGGGAAAGAGCGAGGCCAGCTCAAGAGGAGGCAGAGAGGGCAGAGGGAAGAAGTAGGTGAGAAGCATCTAGAAGCAGGCAGGGCCCAAGCCTAGCAGCTTGGCAGAGGTATGTAATCCCAACCAGGAGCTTTTGCAACAAGAACAGCCCAGTGGCTCGGACAGAAGGCAGCCACGTGCAGCCCTCAGGGCCTGGATGAGGGTGTTGGTGATGGAGTGGGAAGTGCACGGACTAGAGACCTGTTTTGGAGGCCGAGCCAACTGGTTAATGCAGGCACCATCATTCCCACCAGAAATGCATGGGGCCCACCTCTCCCTACCCCTACTCACCTTCTTGCTCACAAGGAAGCTGGCAGCTACAGCCAGCCCGTGAGTGAAGTTGTCTATGGTGTTGGCCAGCAGGTTGAGATAGCCACTGACCTGCACAAGGGAAGAGGAAGCCAGGCTGACCCAGGCGGGCAGGGTTCAGCTGGGCCTGCCAGTTTGGGGGTGGGGAACCGCTGCAGGAGGAAGGGGCCCTGAGTGGGCCACTCACTTTGATGGTCCGGACCACGGCACTCACGCCGGGCTCTGCAGCCGGCTGGGCCAGAGAGTGGCCTCCACTGAGCACGGCAGCAGCAGCGGGGTCTTTGCTGGGGGCCTAGGGCCAGGAGAAGGAGGGAGAGGGGGCATTAGATGTTCCCCCACTCGGCCAGGGTAGACACAGGAGGGGAGTGAGAGATGGAGAGACAGGGGCAGGGAACAGTACTTCAGCCTGGCTAGACTTCTCTCCTGCCCAGTCAGCTGTGTGCCCCGACTCAACTGACCACCTTCCACGCTGCTGTTGCTCCCAGTTTATGAGAACAAGCCACAGCAGGCGCCAACGTCATCACTCTCCGGATCTTCCCAGTTGGCCTGGCCTCCCAGAGCCCCAAGGAAATGGGGAAGAGACCCTCTTTTCAGGGCTCAACTCAGAACCTGGGTCTCCAGGTTCCCACACCACCACATAACAGAGGCTGACCTGTCCAGGCCCCGGGGTTTGGGGCTCACCTGGCTGGTCCCCTCCTTCTCCTTGCTGTCCAGGAACATCTTCTCCAATGCCAGAAAGGTCAGGAAGCCAGCAATGACCCAAAGTCCCAGCTGCTGTTGCTGCTGCAGGCTCTGGCCCTCACCACCTGCAGGGGGCAGCACTGACAGGCCAGGCCAAGCCAGGGCCACAGAAGGGGGGGGCATTTGGAATGGGACCTCGTCAGGGGCAGTGACAGGGGAAGTGGGACAGGACTGGCTGGTGGGGAAGGTGGGCCCCAGGGACTCCCACAGGGGCCGGGGAACTGGACCGGGGAAAGTTCCCTGCCATATGCCCAGATCCCCCCTCCCTGTCATTCTGGCGGAGCAGGAGGGCCTGGGCCAACCTTAGGCATGGGCACCAGCTCCCTCTGCCCTCCTGCCCCCTGACTGTGGCCTCACTCACCAGGGCTGGCACTGCATGTGTAGGCCCATGCCTCGGGCAGCAGGTGGAGAAATACATTGCCCAAAAGTCCCCCCAAGGCAAAGCTGAGCAGCTGCTTCAGGCGGCGGGCCCCAGCTACAAAAGGGAGATGTGGAGATGTGGGGCTTGCGAGCTGGCCTATCAGAGCCCCTGGGCAGACCTCTGCCCCACCCAGCTTACTGGGTGCTGTGTTTTTCCAACCAGACAGCAAGCTTCCAGAAGGCTGGACTTGGCCTGCAGCCCTTCCTGGATCACCCCCACCACCCCAGGCCCAGCACCAGCTGGGTGCTCAGCAGGAAATACATCACGGCCCGCTGGATGGCTGTGGAACCACTGCGGCTTCGTAGTTAAGAGACAGGGCTTGGGAGCCCGACGGGCCCCAGCCCCCCAACCGACCAGGGCAGGTTACTTCTGGGACTCAGTTTCCCCATCTCTAAACCCAGGATGATTGTTCTATGATAGGGACTTTGTGGGAGTTAAATGACAACACACACAGCAAGCCCTTTTTAGGGGGAGTTTTTCTCTTCTCAGCCACTGTTACTTTCAGAAAGGTGGCAGAGACTGGGGAACTTTTGCAGACTTGCAGCATCAAGAGTTGGAAGTGCGCGAAGGAGGCTATCCAGAGAAATGGGCGCAGAAGGCAGAGGCCGCTTGGGTGGTCCAGTGGGATCCCAGGTGGTCCAGTGGGATGCCACTTCCAGGCTGTGTGACCTCAGCCTGGTCAAAGAACTCCTTGGTGCCTTTGTTTCCCCATTTGTGAAATGGAGCTAACCCCCCGCGGCTGACCTCGCAGGGGCACTCTAAGAGGGGTTGAGATGATGCACAGGCCATGTTGGCAGGCCCCACGAGGGCTCTCTTCACAGCTGTGGCGCCAGCCCTCAGCCTGCCATGGGCCACAGATGTGCTCATAACTATCTGCTGAACGAACAGTTCCCCGGCCTAGCAGGCGGCAGAAATACCAGATTCCTGGAGCCTGGAGCCGGACCTGCTACGCTGTACTCCTGGGAGGGGCAGCGGGCACCTGCATTTTTAGGAGCTACCCATACAGTCTTTAGTTTTCATTACGACATGTCATTTGTGCCCCATCAGTGCACAGACACATCTGCAGTGCAAAGGGGGAGCCTCTGCCCTGGCCTGGGCAAACCCCTCACCTCCCAGGTCCCCTCCCCAGAGGGGGGCACCACCAGCCTTGCATGTATTCCAGGAAGGCTGACCCAGGGGCCTCGGTGGAAAGGCTTTTCTGCACTAAGGGCGATGCAGGGCTCTGTTCCAGCACACGGCCAGCCCCGGGCCTTCGGACCTGGCGCCCTTCCCCCAGCACCAGGCAGCCTTCTAAGTGCTCCAGCAGCATGAGCTCCTCTCCTCTCCCCAGTAGCACGTTTGAGGCAGGTACCAGTATGATCCCCATTTTTAAGGCTGGGAGCCTAAAGTGAAGTAACTTGCCCAATGCCAGCCAGCTGGTGAGTGGCAGAGCCTGGCATGGAACCCAAGGGGCTTGGCACCCATGTTTCCAACCACAATCTATATTGTTTCTTGGTGAATGTTTGCCAATTTTTATTCTTTGAGAACAAATAAATACAGAAATGAACGAACAAATGAGCCTGGTCCACCCTGGTCTCAACAAGGTGGGAAACTGTGCTCTGTCCCTGCCCTCCACTCCAGAAGGCTGCGTCCTGCGACATGCGACCCCGTTCTCCCGGGAAGAGCAGCCCTGTTTTCCACGCCGCTGGCTGCCCCGAGCACCAGAGGAGGGTCACCTACCTTCTGAGCGCAGCATCGTCCCCATCTCCAAGGGAATCACCAGCAGTGGGAAGACCCCACTGAGCCCCACCATGAGGGAGCCCAGGAGGGAGCAGATCCAGGTGTCCAGCCTCTCCCCGCTCAGCAAGGCCCCCCAGGATTCGCTTTCCTTGTTGTCCAGGCGACAGGCGGCTGCAGGCCCCCGGCTCCGGAAGGCCGGCTGGGAAGCCCCAGCCCCTCCCAGGAGCTCTAGGGCAAGAGCAGTGAAGAAGAGGAGCCTCTGGCCCGCCATGCCACCGCCAGGACAGGGACATCCAGGCATGCCACGTGCTGAAAAACACAAAGGCCTCTTACGTGAGCTGCCACCCCTGGCCACACACCTGCTCAGCAAACGTGGCATCTTAACCCTCCCCCCAGACAAGCGGCCACTCCCCTGCCTGCCTTGCCCAGGGCCTTTGAGGACCCCAGTGATGGGTGCACAGAGCAAAGGGGCTCTACTCTTCCACGCCCCACTCCCGAGGACCACACATTTTTTCCTCCTGAGCCTGCTCCAGACTGTGTGTCAGCGTGTCTGCCTGGGGCTAAACTTTCCCTAATGATGGGGTGAGGTGCTGGCTGGGTTCCCTTCAGCCACCGGCAGGCCCAGCCCAGTCGGGTGTCTCTAGCTGCCAGGGGAGGCTCTGCCGCCAGGATGTGCTCCAGTGAGGACACCCAGGGGACGGGGGCTGCCACTGTCTAGCCTGATGGGCAACACTGGATGGTGCGGGCGGGGAAAGCAAACAGCGGAACTAGAGCAGAACCATCAGAGCTTCTTCCTCGGCCGTGAGCCCACTGTCTCCAGGAGACAGGACAGGAGGCAGACAGACAGACAGGAGGCAGAACTGAAGAGAAGGATCCTTCAGTCGGGAGCTGTCTCACAGATGTGCAGAGCATGGGCTTTGGAGACGGGGCCCAAACTCTGCTCTGCACCTACAGCTCTTTGAGCGTGGGCCAGTCCCCGGAGCCCCTCTCTGGGCCTCAGTTTCCTCTCTAGGCCTCAGTTTTCTAGTCTGTAAGGTGGGAGAACTGCCTCCCTACGGGCTGTGAAGATGAGAAGAGCTTGCTAAGGCAGGTGACCTGGCCTGGCAATGGGGGCAGCTCGGGAAAGCCCTCCTTACACTGCAGGCAGCCTGGGACACCGGTGGCAGGAAGGTTCCCAGCCGCTGGATCACAGGACCGAGATGTGAGTCAACCAACAGAGAAGTTCAATCTGGAAACTCGGGCATGAGATTTAAATGTGGTCTGCCCTGCCTCATCTGGCCGTGACCTTGAGCCAGCGTGTCCCTGCCTCAGTTTCCTCATCCCCTGATGGAGGTGGGAGGGATGCCCGCGTCCAGGACCTCCCGGCCTTTACGGGAGACCCTGACGAACCCCGCTGGGGCTCCCCGGGGACCAAAAGCAGGACTGGGCCGGGCCAGACTTGGAGGCCAAGGCGATGCCGGCAGAGGTGCGGGACCGCAGTCTGGGGAGAGGGGAATAGGGTACGGAGAGTGAGAGAGCGGAGGGAAAGGAGAAAGCAAGAGAAAGTCAGGAGTGAGCGCGCCAGAGAGTGGGAGATGGACGCGGAGGGGGAAAGCGAGGGAGCGATGGGCAGCGACGTGCGGGGCGACGGGGGAGAAGAGGAGCCCAAAGAAGTTGAACTCCTCAGCTCTGGGCCAGAAGGGGGGCCAGAGACCCGGGTCTGTCCGGGGCCGGCGGGGCGGGGGGTCGGGGGGATCGGTCCGGACGCGGGCCCCCGAGGGTCGGGCGGTCACTCACCGTGCGGCGGCGGCGGCGCTCCGGGCGGCCCCGGCCATCCAGCAGCGGCGCCGCGCCCCGCCCCGGGTCTGCCCCGCCCGACTCGGCCTCCCGGCCCCCAGCCCGGAGCCGCCCCCGGCGCGCAGCCACGTCACACGGGACCTGTCCGGAACCCGACGCGCCGCGCGCCGCGGGGTCGGAGGGGAGCGGCGGTCGCAGCGCGCTTCCGCCTCTCGGCCGTGGGGGACCCGGGAGGCCAGCGCACTTCCGCCCGGGCGGCCGCGGGGCGGTGCGGAGGGCCGGGCGGAAGTGGGAGCCCCAGAGGCAAGGCGCTCAGCCCCTCTGGGGAGGGCGGGGGCGGCGGCCCCGCAGGGACCGCGAGCGGCTGGGTGGCTGGGCTTGCGGATCTGGCCGCCGCTTCCTCTCTCGGGCTGCAGTTCCGCCCGCGGCCGCACGGGGGCGCGCTCGGCTGGCGGCCGGGTTCGGGTGGGTTCCTGGCTTGAGCGCTCCAGCTCTGAGTCAACCTGCCTGGCTCCTCCATGAGCAAGGGAAAGGGGAAGTGCCTGCCGCAGGGAGGGGCCTGGCCCCGGGAACCTCAGAAGAGGGAATTTTATTCTTACTCATCGAATTATTTTTATGCTTTGGTTTTTCACTGGGAACCTCAGGCCTTTGTAAGGCCTTGTAACCCTTTGGGGTCCAATGCATGGTGTCTTGACACTGCTGCTCGGAACCCCAAACCTGGGGGAGCTCTCGCTTGGGCTTTCCTCAGCAGGAGGAAACTAGGCCTGACCTCAGACTAGGGCAGCAAACAGCATTATTTAACGAGCACTACTATGTGCCATTCACTCCGTTTGCACTGTTTCGCTGAATCCTTTGATTCCACTGAGAAGCGTACCTAGCCCAGGGCCACACAGTGTCACAGAGGACAGAGCCCTGTTTGAATCTGGGTGTCCCTGAACCCAGAGCACCGTGACAGCACCTGTCACTTTTAGGGGGTGGGAGTCTGACTTGGAGGTTCCATTTTGCATCTTTCTCTGGAAATCAGGCAAGACTGTATAATGTTCAGGATGGGGCATGTGGGGACTTGGGCAGAGACTGCCCCGGAATGGGAGTCTCCAAGCCTCTGACCTTCCTGTGTCTCCCATGGTAGCTCCCTTCAACTGTCCTGGGTTGCTCTCGCCTCCGGGGGGGCTCTGCGGGCACCCTAGGCTCTCACATACTGCACCTGCTTCCCTGTTCCACTTCACACTCCAGTGTCTGCCCTTCTTAGGCCGCCCCACCCAAGTCCCTCCAGGTGGGATCAGCTTTCCTCTGGAAGCCTCATGTCCGCCTCAGCACACCTGGCCCATAGGTCTGCCAGAACGCCCTCCTGGGCTTGAAGCATTCTGAAGTGGAAGCCCTGGGTTGGTTCCTTTGCAAAGGGAGGAAGACAATCAGGGATACTGCTCTGGGATCTCAAAGATGCTACCCCTCCAACCCTGTATGCAAATCACTCCATGGTATGCAAAGCACTTCACAATATACAAATGATTTCACAATAACATAGTCAGCATTCCTGCCTCTGGGGGCTGGGGGCTGGGGGCTGAGGGCTGCGGGCCACCCCAAGAGGGTAGGCAAGACCCAGCCTGAAATGTCACTGACTGTCTTCTCACTGTCCTTTCCTCTCACCTGCCCTAATAGAGTCAAGAAAGGGGCACATTGGGGGACTCTAGAGGAGGACCTCGAGCAGGGAGGACCAGATAGGAAGACATGGTGGGTGGCCTGGTGTGTGGCTTTTAGGAACAGTGAATTAGATCTGCCAGAGGATTCCAAGTCAAGATGAATGAGAAAAGAAATGTGCAGAAATGATTTATTTAACATGATCTACTATTTTTAAAAAATATTTTATTTATTTATTTGACAGAGAGAGAGAGAGAGCACAAGTAGGCAGAGGGGTAGACAGAGAGAGAGAGAGAGCAGGCTCCCTGCAGAGCAGATGTGGGGCTCCATCCCAGGACTCTGAGATCATGACCTGAGCTGAAGGCAGACACCCAACCTACTGAGTCACCCAGGTACCCCAATCTATTATTTTAAAACAATAACAAAAAGGGGGTGTCTGGTTGGCTCAGTCAGTTGAGCGTTTGACTCTTGATCTTAGCTCTGGTCTTGATCTCAGGGTTGTGAGTTCAAGTCCCACGTTGGGCTCCACTTGGGCATGAAGCCTACTTAAGAAAAAATGACAAAAGAAACCGTGTATAAGTACATGTTATTACAGGTATCAGTATATATAAGTATAAATAAGTACATAAGTATAAATAAAAGATATAGAAAATCATACATTGGGTGATAACATGGATTCCATGGTTGGGGGAGGAAAAATATTTATTTTTTTAAAAGGTTTTATTTATTTGAGAGAGACAGAGATAGTGACAGACAGAGAGCAAGAGTGGGGAGGAAAAGAAGAAGCAGGCTACCTGCCGAGCAGAGAGCCTGACATGGGACTCTATCCCAGGACCCCAGGATCATGACTTGAGCCAAAGGCAGACGCTTAACTGCCTGAGCCACCCAGGCACCTGGGGTGGGAGAAAATTTTAAAGGAAAAATTTAAAATATGAATATAATAACATTTACATAATTATGCAAATTTATATATAAATTAAATTTGTGTGTATATAAAATCTCATATGTGTGTGTGTATGTTATGGCCTCCTAGCTTTTTTGTTAAGATAATCAGATTCTGGCACCAGACTTCCTGGAGCAAATTATTTGACTTCCTGGGGCATTTGGGTGGCTTAGTCGGTGGAGGGTCTGAGTGGGTTTCAGCTTAGGTCATGATCTCAGAGTTGTGAGATTGAGTCCCACATTGGGCTCCATGCTCAGCTAAGAGTCTGCTTCAGATTTTTTTCCCCTTTTCTCTCCCTCCCTCTCTGCCTCTCCCCCTGCTCATACATGTGCACACAAGCTCTCTCTATCTCTCTCAAATAAATAAATAAATCTCTTTTAAAAGAACTGCTTGACTTCCTATGCCTCAGTTTCCTCATCTGTAAAATGAATTACTGTATCAGATTGTTGTGAGGAGTAAATGAATGAATACCTACAGAGCACTTAGAACTATACCTGGCGTATGAGAAGTTCTACTTGGGGCTTGGATGTTGTTATTATTTATATGTGTGAATACACGGGTATAAAGAAAATGTTAGGGGAAAAAAAAAAGAAAACGTTACAGGGACACCTAGATGGCTCATTTGGTTAAGGGTCTGACTCTTGATTTCAGCTCAGGTCATGATCTCAGGGTCATGAGATCGAGCCCTGAGTGGGGCTCTGCGCTAGGTGTGGAGCCTGCTTCGAATGCCCCCCCCTCTCTCCTTCTGCCCCTCCCACCCCTCTAAAAAAAAGGAAAAGAAAAAAAAATGCTACAGCAATGGACAGATACATTAGAATACATTAGAGACACAAGATGGGGACCATCCTCTCTCCTCTCCTTGCTGAGCCCAGATGAGCGTTTTCCAATGCATTTATCAAGCGGTGTGGGGGCCTCAGGGACATTCTGGATTGAGGCACTGAGCAGAAAAGCTTTAGCAAGCCAGCTGAGCCTAGACAGTGCTTGGACATGAGTAGCAGGGAGACGTCTGACTGGGCGGGGGGGGGGGAACTGCAGACCTATTTCTCTGACTTCGCTGGGTCTGAATTTAACACATTCTTCCTGGCTCTGGTCTCTTTAGTGGGGGCTTTGTCAGCCACCAGGTCTCAGCCCTCTATTTCCAGAAGGTAGGATTGCCCGTGGGCCCGGGCCTGAGGAGGAGCCGGTCACTGCAAGACCATCACGGTCGGGCATTGCCAATGTTATGACAACCTTACCCCTCCTCCAGGAGTGCAGTGCTAGATGCGCTAGGCTGGGGGTTGATGCACATTTTCTCTGCTTCCAGAATGTGGGCCTCCTTCTCAGGGCTTTCCATGGAGTCCACTGGCGGGCAGCAACCTCGGTAAAAAGGCATCTGAGGTTCAGGGCCGGGATCACCTTGCCCAAGGTCACAGCTGAAATAAGGATGCTCTTACAATGGATTCAGGCTCCACCTCTCCATACCAGGCCTCCCTCGGGGGTACCCCTGACCTTAACCCTCTCTCAAGTCATTCTTCCTAGAGTAGCCTTAGCTACTCCGAATCCTGAGCCCTGGCCAGATGAGGCCCCAGCAACTCCATAGCAACCCCCCTATCCCCTAGCAACCCTTCCCAGGCAGCCCATGCGCAGCCAAGCCTCACTACTTTCTGTCCGGCCTCTCTGCCTTTATAACCCCCTTTACAACCCCTTTCCCATCCCCTGGCGGGCCTGGCATGTTCTTCCCCTTCTGCTGTCTATTGATTGAAATCTAGCACGTTTACAAGCCTGCTCCTCCCTGAAGCTTTCTGAATCTGTCCAGGCTGAAGGCTCTCAGTGTTGTGTGTCTTTGGGGTTCTTAGCCCGGTCTCCTGCATTCCCGCCTGCCCTGTGGGCTTCTGGAAGGAAAGACAAGATTGGCTTATTGATTGATTGATTTTTAGAGAATTTATTTGCTTATTTATTTGTTTTTAAGATTTTATTTATTTATTTGACAGAGAGAGACACAGCAAGAGAGGGAACACAAGCAGGGGGCGTGGGAGAGGCAGGCTTCCCACTGGGCCCAGAACCATGGGATCATGACCCCAGCCGAAGGCAGACATTTAAAAACTGAGCCACACAGGCACCCTAAAGATTATATTTTTAAGTAATCTTTACATCCAATGTGGAATTTGATTGTACAACCCCAAGATCAAGAGTCACACGCTCCACTCAGGCTCCACTTGGCTCTTTTTTAAAACCAAGGAAAATAAAAGTTGTTATATGGTTCTCTTTTACATTATTCAGTGAGTTTTACAATTGTTTTCATTTAGGACCTGCATAATTATTAATATTTGCTTTAAAGTATCTTATATTTTTGCAGCTATTTTGAATAGGATAATACGCATTACATTCTGGATGATTTATTGATAGCCCACAGGAAGGCAAATTATTTTTACATATTGCTTTGATATCTGGTAAACCAACTACATTTTTTTTTCCCTACCGGTTCTCCTGAATTCTCAGACTTACTCTTAAGTCTTCTGTCATCTCCTAATAACAAAAGTATTAGAAGGAAGGAACCAACCTTGCTATTTGCAGAGATACGGTTTGGCTGGATTTTGAACTTCACAGGAAGGGCAAGTATTTGTTTTCTGGAACTGGCTTTTTCACTCAAGGCAATGAATCAAGTAAGATTCATTCATGTTATTATGTGAAATTGGTTCATTTGGAACTGCTGAACCATGTGTGGACGGATCCACTGGAATTTATTAGCCCAATCTCTTGTTGGTGGACTTTTGGGTGACTTTGAGACTTTTGCTATAGGGAAGAAATGAAACAAGACGAAATCAGAGAGGGAGACAAACCATGAGAGACTTTTAATCTCAGGAAACAAATTGAGGATTGCTTGGGGGAGGGAATGGGGTCGCTGGATGATGGACACTGGGGAAGGTATGGTGAGCCCTGTGAATTGTGTTAGACTGATGAATCACAGATCTGTACCCCTGAAACCAATAATATATTATGTGTTAATTAAAAAAGGGGGGGGCAGCTTTGAACGTTCTAGCCCAGGGTTTCTTGGAGCACCTGCCAAGGTCTCTCTTTTATGCCTGGGGTGGGGTGGGGTGGGGTATGGATCTGCTGGGTCTCCGCTTTATAAGATAAGGCCAGATTGTTCTCTCTAGTGGTTACAAAGCCGCTGACTAGCAATACCCCGCGGCTCCATCACCTCTCCAACACTTGGTGCTGCCCAGCTGGGTCGTTTAAGCCCTCCCAGTGGTGTCAAAGAGCATCTCACCCTGGTCGTCCTCGTGGTTCCTTCAACACCAATGAGCGGGAGCATCCCTCAGACGGTCACCGAACACGTGTGCCTCCTCTTCTTAAAAATGCCCGTTCAGGTCTTTTAGCAATTTTTCTGACGGATTCCCTGTTTCTCCTCCCCTCCCCCCACCCCCCGTGGGCTTCCAAAAGTTCTTTATGTATTTGTGATGCTTGAACTTTGCCGGTCGCACGTGGCGGGCGTCTCCTCCCGTTTTTGTTCTTGTTTTTTCTTTTTTGTTTTGTTTTGTTTTGTGGCTGGCTTTTCACTTTCTCCAAGGTGTCTCCACTTCTCTCTTCCCTCCCACATCTGTGCCAGGGGCGCCCGTGGGCGTTGCTAGTGCGCGCGCGCGCGTGCGTGTGGGTGGGGGGCTCGAGTCACTCAGAAACCTGCGTAGACCGCCCCCCCCCCCCGCCGCTCCTCCTGCTCCCGCGGCTTTGGGGAACCCCGCTCCCAGCGTGGACAGGGGAGGCCAGGGCGGCGGGCTGGAGCCAGGAGGCCTCCCCGCGCCGGTGCCCCCCCCCCCCGCCACCCCCTGTTCCCCCAGTCTCCCCCCGCCCCGGCGTTATTGATCGCTTCCGGCTCCTCACCTGGGGGCCGGGCTCCTCTCCGCTCGGCCGGGCAGCGGCCCGCTGCAGCTCGGTGCTCCCTAGGGGCGGGCGACGGGGGAGGGCCCCTCCCCGCCACCCGGCGGGCGCTCCGGAGGCGGGGGGCGGGGGCCCGGCTTGCGGCGGGGGGCTGGGCTGGGGGGGCGGAAGCTGCCCGAGCAGATAAGCACCGAGGTCGGTCCTGCGGTGAGACAGTGCGGGACGTCGCCTCCTCCCCCTGCCTCCTCCGCGCGGTCCCCGCATCCTCTGTTCCCCACTCCTCCCACGCTGGGCTCGCCATCCTGGGTGCAGACCCTGGGGTCGGGGTTTGGGGGAGTGCATGGAGGGAGGGGCTCCGGCCTGCGTCTTCAGTTCCCAGCCTCCCTTTCTCAGCTGGAAAGCGGGATTAGGAGGCTCCGCTTACTCCACGGGGCTGTTGGAGATGGAACAAGTACAGGCTGGTGAAAGCCCTCGGAGAATTTGAGCCTTTAGTAAAGGCTTCTCATTGCCCCTGCTGTACCCGCCTAACGCCAGGCTTCATCCCCCTTGCATAGATGGGAAAGTGGGGTCTCGCCTAAGGTCACACAATACAGATGAAGAGGAGGATGGAACTCTTTCCACGGTCCACAGCCTGGGGACAGAGCTAGGTTTCATAGAGCCCTAGCTCTGGCTTCTACGGAGCTATACCATGCTTATACAATTTGAGGTCCTTTTGAAGAAAAAAGACTACAAAGTCACAATACAGATTTGCTGAGACCTCTCCCAGGGTCTGGGAAAGTGCCTGAACAAGAGAGAAGCTCAAGTCCAGCTTCTCCCTTTGGTTGCCCTACCAGCAGGCCCCCTAGAAGGACTTACACCCCTCCATGGCAGACGGTCAGGCACCCATCCTGGTTACAGGGTAGGGTGGCCCCAAACAATATGGCCGGGGAGCCGCCTGGAGGAGTCCCTGCTGCAGCTGGTCCCAGCCCCTTGTGTGCCCAGGAAGCCGTCCTCAAGCCCAGCCCAGGAGCAAGGGCAGTCAGCCATTCTGGGACTGCACCACAGTAGGGCAGGGCCAGCCCGTCATGGTTGAACTTGTCACTCAGGGCCCCCTACCCCGTAGGCTGGCGGTGGCAGAGAACAGGAGAGCAGGAAGGGGGACCTAGGAGAGCAGGAAGGGGGACCCCTCTGAGGTGGTGTAAATGCTTCTGACTTACAGTCACTTGGGACTGGGATTCAAGCCCCTGCCCGGCTGTGTGACCTGGGGAAGACTCCTTCACCTCAGACTCCTCAGCTGTAAAATGGGAGGAATAATAATAGAGCCGTTACGAAGCTGTCTGAGACCATGCATGAAGGGGGACTGAGCCCTTGGCTTGTATTTATTTATCTATTTTTAACAGTTTCATTTATTTATTTGACAGAGAGATCACAAGTAGGCAGAGAGGCACACAGAGAGGGGGGGAAGCAGGCTTCCCACTGAGCAAAGATCCCTATGTGGGGCTTAATCCCAGGACCCTGAGATCATGACCTGAGCTGAAGGCAGGGGCTTAAACCACTGAGCCACCCAGGTGCCCCAAGCCCTTGGCTTTTAGAAACAAACTTCCCTTCTGTGAAATCTCCAAGCCAGGAGAGGCATTCTTCTCTCTGTTCTAGGGTTAAGTCCCTTACCCAGGGATGGACTCTGTCGCAGAGCTGAGATTTAAACCCACAAATATCTGGCACCAACGCCTTGCTTCTAACTACGGGGGGAACACGTCTCCCCTGGGGCTTTCTCCCCAGGCAGTTAAGCGCCCCTGCTAGGTGTGCATGCGTAGGGCGGGGAGCCACAGAGAACATTTGGCTTGATTCGGGGAACTGCTCCCCTTTTCTGCTTCCCTAATCTCTCTGCTCTCATGGGCACGCGCCTCTGGACTTTTTCCAACCCCGACATCTGACAACCTGGAACAGGAGAAGCTCGAGACTCTGGTGAGGGAGACAGGGCAAGTGGAGCTGGGGCGAGGCTGTGACCACGGGGTCTGGGCAGCAGTGACCCCCCAAAAGGCTCAAAGTCTTTCTGCAAACAAAAGGCTGCTGTTCTGCCTCATGGTCTGCGCAGGATTTCCACCGAGTTAGCGGACAGAACTGAGCTCTCATGCTCTGAGCTGCTCCTTTCGGCCAGCTGACCTTCCTCCCCTATGAGCCTCAGCTTTCCCATATTTGAAATGGGGGCAAGAGACCCGCAGCTGTGAGGATGATGAGATGTTATGTGTGTAAAGCCCCTCGTGAATGCCCCAGGTGGTTCAGACCCATGTGGCTGTCTGCCGGGGGAAGTGGGGTGTTGTGTGACAGCCGGAGGTGTGTGAACAGCAGAGGGGAGTCCTGCCAAGGCATGAGTTTGGGTTTCCAAGGTCTCTCTCATGGAGGGAGTGCCTTGGGGTAGGGCTGGGAACCCCAACTCTAACACTCTCCCAAATCAGGACAGGTCAGAGCGAGGCCAGGGGCCCTGGGGTGCAGAGAAGAGCAGGGAGTGGAGGTTCTCACCCCTCCTCGGGCAGGTGAAGAGGAAAGGAGGGAGGAAGTGGGTGCTTCTGGGAGGAGATGGGAGTGGCAGCCCCTGTAGGATGCAGGCCCCACCAGCTCCCCGAGGCCCCATTCCATGACTTCCTTCGTCTTTCTTTACAGATTTTCAAGGTAGGCATATTCCAAGTAGGGAAACTGAGGGCAGGAGGTGAGGTCACTTGGCCAGGGTCATGCACTGCGTGTTGTCCCATCTGTCTGGCTCTGTAGCCTGGGCTCCCAGCAGTCACGGCCTCTTTCTCATCTTATCTGCCTGACAAGGTTGTGAGTGAAGCAGCGTGATCTCAGAGGCTCAGCGGGATCCCGGGCCCTGCGAGCCCCCGCTCTGCTCTGCACTCCTGCGTCTTGCCTTGGCCTTCCTGTCTGATCTCACAGACCACCTGTCCTGCCAAGCCCGGCTGTCCACTAGGAATTCCCAGAACGCCGCACCTTCCCTTCATCAACTTGATCCCTTTGTCCTGTCCGGAGGGGCACCGGCCGTCTTCATTCAGCCCTCTCTGCTGGGCAGCCTGACCGTTCTGTCTCCAAACCAGCCCACGCCCCAGGGATGTCTGTGTCCCTGAGAAGGAAACTGAGGCCCCAACCCTAGAGGCACCCGGGGGTGCACAGCGTTGCCAGGTGCCCAGGAGGTCTCTGGGCAGGTGGGGTCCCTAGGCCTGAGGAGCGAGTACCAGATCTGGGCCCTGGCCAGGGAAGCAGGAGGGAGGAGGGAAGGCCGTGGGGAGCCAGGGGCAGCTGCCCGGCAGGTCCCTGTGCCCAGGGTAGGGAAGTTTCTTATTTCTCCTGCTCTGACTTCCCCCTTTGATTTATTATAGCCATGAAATGCTCTGCTCTCTTCTCTTTTCCTTGCTGTCCTCGGGGCTGGAGGAGCACAGGCCTCCCCAGGCGCGGGGCCTCAGCGTTGCTGCGCTCCCATCTCCTTCCAGGGGTTGAGGCCGGGTGGCCAGAAATGGGAGGTGAGTCCGGGCGGACAGGGCGGGATGAGGAAGGGCCCAGGTCTCCTAAGGCTAGCCTAGGCAGGACCCCAGGGGCCAGCAAAGTTGAGGTTGGGCAGGGCTGGGGCTGGGCAGAGGGTGTGGCAGGTGTGGACTTGACAGCAGATGGCTCCCCGGGGCGGGGGGGTGCGGGGTGGTGGTGGTGGCGGGATCTAGGCCAACTGCCTCAGCGAGGCTTGGGGATCAGGCCCTGTCAGGGTCTGAAGGCCAGGCCCGGAGTCCTCCATCCAGCACCAGCCTCCAGGTCAGATGAATGGCTTCCCTATGACCCCTCACCCCGTATTCTGATTTAATGATGACCAAAGCAGGCCTAGCATAGGCCGGCCTGGGACTAGGCTGAGAATCCAGAGTAAGGCATGAGGCGTGAACCCTAGGAGACCGCGGTCTCCTCGAGGCCACAGCTGGACATTCACCCTGTGGCCTGGCCCAGGCCAGTGAGGGCTGGAGTCCTTCTGTCCAATTTTTCAGGAGGCCTGGCGGCCAGAGCGTTTCTGCCCGCCACTGTGTGGTGCCTGTGGTAATGGGGCTGTTGGCGTTTTGCAATGGGCCGGGGGTGGGGAGGCTGCGCACACACGCTTCCTGTGGTGACTGGGCGCTTCCTGTTTTCTCAGGCGCCGGACTTGCTATTGCCGATGTGGAAACAGGGCAGCTGCGGCCCCGGGTGGCTCTGGGCCGGGCACCCCGACTCTGCCCAGAGGGGCCTAAGCAGGCCTGCCATCCCGGGGCCCAGACCTGGGGGATGGATGGCCCAAGGTGCCCCCACACCAGGTCCCCATCCCTCCCATCCCCAAGAGCGTTGACCAAGTGGAAGGGGCTGGGCGGGGCCGTCACGCAAGGCGAAGCTGGGGCCCGGGAAGTCAGAGGTCTGGGGGTCAGAGCTCTAGGCCAGGAGTCAGGGTGCATCGTTTTGGTCTCAGCTCTGTCCTTTGCTCACTGAGTGCCTTTGGCCATCCCTGACCCACGCCAGGCATTAGCTTCCTCTTTTGTGTAGTGATTGTGGCACCCCCGATCTAAAATCTGTCACCCATTTCTGCTCCAATTCTGACATGACCCTTGAATTTTATATTTCAGGAGCCTCTGCTATGGAGAAAGGCGAGCACTGAGGCTGGGAGCCCCAGAGCAGGGCTTGGCATAGGCCCTGACAGAGAGGGGTCTTGGAGAGACTCGGGGGAAGGAAGGGGCATGCCAGGCAGGGGGCCAGACTGGAACAAGGCTTGGAGATGGGAAGGCCGGGACGAACTTTGGGAGACAGGGTGTTGATGGGACAGAGAGCAGTAGGTGACAGGGTCGATCGGGAGGATTCAAAGCTGTGTGTCGCGGGGGAGATTTTAGGAACCTCTTTATTTCTGCAAACCTTGGGAAGGGGACTGATGGCGCCCTCAGGTTCTTACTCAGAAGAAAGATAAGTGGTCTTTTGGAGCGGGGGGTGGGGGGGTGCGCAAGGCCAGGGCTTCCTGCCCAAGAAGGAGATGGGTGGGGCAACATGGGAGCCTCAGGAGGGCCCCACGTCTTTCCTCCTCCTCTGTCAGCCTCCACCATGAAGGCCAGGCCTTGGGCGCTGGCATTGCCCTCTTCCCGAATGTATCTTGGTTTGTTTTTAAGCCCAGCGATTGCAAGAAGGGGTGGGGAGATGACTCTGCTTCTTGTTGAGTTTGCTGACAGCGCCCGACTTCTGGGCAAAGAGTTGCTTTGCAGGCCAAGGGAAGAGTTGCTTGGAGGCCAAGGCTTGAGCCCCCGGGGAACTGACCAGTCCACTGACTGAATCGCAACACCCTCTCAGTCTAGGAGGTTCTGAGACACCCACCTTGCATGTAGAACCCCTAAACCTCGAGGCCTGGGCAGCCCAGAAAGACAAGGACTGGTTCCAGCCAGCAAGGCCTTGGGGATGGCAAGACCCTGCGGCCCAGTCGGAGGGGCCTTCAGGCCAGCCTAGCCCCCACTGCTCTGTCCCCTGCCTTGGTGGCCCGGGCCAGCCCAAGTGCTGAGTTGGCGGCTCAGCAGCTGCTTCTGCCCACGGAGGCCCAGTTATAAATAAGCCCCGTGTGGCCAAGTCATCAAGTTCTGTCCCAGCTGCATTACCTCAGTGACCACAGGTCGGGGCTGCCCAGTGCTGGGCCCACCAAACCTGCCCACCCAGGCCAAAAGCCAGGCCAGCCTCCCTGCCTCCTGGGGTCCTCAAACGCAGGGCCTGAGCATCGGCAGCTACTCAGACCTGGGCCTCCTGGACTCAGGCCACAGCTGGGGCAGGGCCCATCCCGCCTGCTTGGGGCCAGCAGCTATTTACAAACCGAAACCGGGAGAAGTGAAGTGGTGGCGCCGTGGCTCCAGGCCCCCAGCCCCCACCCCCACTCCATCCCCGGCAGTCCCACCCCCCTCTCCCCATGGCTTCCTCTTTCCTTCTCCACACAACTCCCCAGCCTCCCGAGGCCTGGCCAGCTTTGTGTCGACAACCTGCAAACACCTCTTGGTGACCCCCAACCCCACAGTCACTGGCCAGAGGGTCCCCTTCTCCTTTTCACCCCCCTGGACCCAGGTGGTCTGGAGTCCTGGGAGCAGCCCCTCCCTCCTGCCGCCAGCTCCCCCGGGCTGCGCCAGGCACATTCCCACACTTCTCAGTTCCCCTTGCTCTTGGAAGAGCTCCAATGCCAATGGCCGCCACCATGCTGGCCGTCCATCCTCCTGAGGCCGGCTTCTCTGGGCACCCTTACCCTCCACAGGAACCAGGGAGCCTGGGCGCCTCAGGGACACTCTGGGCACCTGGGATCTCAGCGGGCATCCTTCTGGACAAGGGGACCCAGCTGCGACTCTCCTTGTGCTGAGTTTCCCCGCTCACTCTCTGGGCTGGTGGGGGCACAATCCCTCATGCGGTGCAGAGCAGACTGGACTGGGACAGACGGACACTGGGCCTGAGGCCACAGCACAGCCTACTTAGGAACCGGAGGGCCCTGCAGCCAGAGACTGTCCCCAGGAGAGATGACAGGCCACATAATCAACGCTCATTACCCGTAACAGACAGACTCCCTCCCACTGGTGCAGAGCTTCACAGTTTACACTAGCTCGTTCCTTCTGACCCTAGAAACAAGCCTGTTCCGCTCTGCCTCCACCATTAAGTGGAAAGCAAGGCTCAGGTGTGCAAGGCGACACAGCTAGAACATGCCTGGATTCAGATTCAAGAGCAAGCCCCTTGTCTCCCTGCCTGACTGCTTGCAACTTCTCCTACCCCGGTCTCCCTGGTGGCAGGACAGACAGCTCCCAGCGCTGTGACAAGGGAGGAGTAGGGCCGGCCTGGTCCTTGAGAGAGGAGCAGGCTCTGGACCGGCAAGGTTGTCAGAAACGGCCACCCGTGGCCAGGTTCTCTGTGCTCAGGGCTCCTGCCTGACTCTGAGGGAAGAGACTGTCCTGTTTCTTCTCTCCCACCAAGTCCCTGGTGAGGCAAAAACCCCAGATCAGTCAGAGCCGGCTGGCTAAATGCGTTTCTAACCTTCCTGAGTGTCAGAGTCCTCTTCTGTGGAACTGTCATTTCATAAACACCGAGCACCCACTCGGTGCCAACTCTAAGCTGGGGGGCATGCTGTCTCTAAAGCTAGGACAGGGCCCCCTGGCCACCGCCCTGTGGAGAAGGCAGCTGAGTTACAGAATTCGGAGAGCTCCCAGAAGGAAGCTGGGGCCTTGGGACATGAAAAGGGAGAGATGTCGCTTCCTGGGGTGGGAAGGGGTAGCACTTGGGATGGGCCCCGAAGGACAGGAAAGAGTTCCCCAGAAAAAGCATGGGGGACAGACTCTCATGCTGAGTCACACCCCTATGCTTTGGTGCCAACAGTTCCCACGGCCCGAGTGCCCTTCCTTCCTCTGGGCCTGGTGAACGCCTACCCATCCCTCAGAGCCCATGGGCACTCCATAGAATGTCCAGGCTTGGCCTGGTCTGGAGGCTCCTCGCCACCCTTTTCCCACCCAGGGCCTAAGTAGAGCCTGAGGCCAGGAGTCTTTGGTCACAACACCCTCGCCAGCCCCACCCGGCCAGGCGTCTGCTCCCGGGCTCCAGCCCCCGCCATCCCCTGCTCCGAAAAGCACCATTTCCCTTTTCTGGGTGACCACACGCCATGCACAGGGAATTTCCATCGCAGCCTGTGGAGCCTCTGATTCACTCAGGCCCCTCATGCAGTTAACTCCTTCCAGGCCCCGTGCCTTCTGCTCTGCACCCTGGGTTGTCCACACCCCCACCTGAGACCCCTGGACATCCTTAAACCGGCCTTGGGTCTCAGAGCTCTGAAGTCCAAGTTGCCCCCCACCACTACGCCCCCCCCCAGGAGCCTCCCATCATATGCATAGAGACCCCTTCCCAAGGGCTCATGGCATATACACTGGGTAGCTTTGGGCTGAGAGCGCGGGCTTTGGGGTGAGACAAGCCTGGGTCCAATCCAGAGTCTGGCCCTCTCTGCCCTGTGACCTGGAAGAGTGTCCACTCTGAGCCCCATTTCTCCTCTGTGAAATGGAGATCGTCCCCATCCTATAGCCTTGCTGTAAAGATCCAGTGTGCTGGGCCCACGATGGCTGCTGTATAATTATTACCTTTCCTTTTTTTTTTCAAAAGGCCCCCTCCCCCTATCACAGGGTCCCTGCTCCAGACCTGGGCTGCTTTTCTGTCTGGATTTCTCTTCCCAGGAGCTGGTTGCTCGCTCAGGGAGGGTGAGAGCCAAGTGTCTTGGGGTAGAGGAGGGAGGGGCATGGCTATCTTGGGGCTTAGCCCCATCGGCTTCCTCGTTCCCCAGGTTCCCACATTTCTCTTTTCCCAAGGAGGCTGTGGAGGAGCTCTGCTGGGATCCTGAGCCCTCAGGGACAGGGCTGAGCCTTCCTCCCGCTGGAGGGACGCCGGGCATGCACAGGGCCTGTGAACATCATACTTTCTATCCGAATTCTCACACCCCTGTGAGGTGTGGCCAAATATTGTCCCCATTTTACAGGTGGGGACACTGAGGCCCTGAGAAGTGACTTGCTCTCCGCCACACAGAGAATGAAGGGCAGGGACAGAATTCCTATCGAGGTCTCCAGAACCACACTCCTAAGTGTGTGTGGAGGCCAGTGTGGGGAATGGGAGCTGAATGAACCCTTCTGTGTATCAGGTAAAGACTGACACAAATTCTCTCTTTCAGTGCTTTGGCCAGTTCTGGGAAGTGGGTCCTGTTGCTCCCTCTATAGAACTGAGTTGTCGGAGCTTCCCTCTGGGGAAGGAACTTGCGCAGAGGCCGCAGAGCCAACCCTGAAGAAGGATCCGGGGGTACCTAGATAGAAGAGGACCGTGGAAGGGGCTCCACTGAGGAGGGGGCCTGCGCCTGGAGGGGAAGCCGTGCCGTCCTCAGTGAGCGAGCAGGGCAGGGGTGTGGGGGGGGCGGCCCGTGGTGAGCAGAAGGAAGTCGCTGTGGGTGGCGGTGGGTTTGAGGTGCCGGAGGCTGAGTGATGTGGCCAGGAGGTGAGCTCCCGGTCTGCAGCCCTGGTCAGCAGGAGACGGGGTGAGGAGAGGTGGCCGAGATTCAGGCCTCGGAGGAGGTTGGGCTACTCTAGAGAGCTGTGCCTCTTGGCTGCCGGGGCTGGGGAGCTGGCCCAGTGCGGGGGACTGGCACAGGGTGAGAGGAGAGACTGGCAGGGGTGGAGGTGGGGGTGAGAGTGGGGAGAGATGGAGGTAAACGGGAAGGGTGTGTCTCGGGGGGCACAGGAGAGACTGAGGAGGAGGAGAGCCCATGAGACTCCGAGGCCTTAGGGTGTGGAAGGGGTGGGCCTGTGAGCAAGGTCTGGGAGATTGAGAAAGAGGTTCTGGGAATGTTGAGTCGTGTCTTCTGGCTGGAGGTGGGGGTGGGGCTGGCCCACGTGGGTGGGGGAGGGTGGAAAATCAGGCGGACCCTGGGTGCTAGGGGCTCCCGCAAAGGCCTCAGAGCGTTGGCTTGCACCCTGTGGACAAGCGAGAATTAAGGATGATTTTTAAGTAGGGAAATACCCAGGGGAGAAACTTGAGGTAGGGACAGTGGCCTGAGGCCACTGCAGTCACCTCCCACCCACTCACCAGCTGTGTGTCCTTGGGTGCACCCCCAGCCACCTGAGCCTCATTTCCCGCCCCCCGTCTGTGCAGTAGCCCCGGGAAGAAATGCCTGCCTCACAGGACCAAGTGAGGGTGGGCGGAGTGAACGCCAGGAGACCCCAGGGGCTCAACCCAGGCCGGCTCTTTCCCCTCTGTGGGGGCCCACGAGCACCTCCTGAGCGCCTGCTGTGGGTAGGGGCTGGGGTCTCGGGCAGCCCTGGGTGGGGGGGCCTCGCCTGTGCCACAGGGGGGCTGAGCCAGGACGTCCGGGGCAAAGGCCACTTCGGGGCCTCACTGTCTTCATCTGCACCCGAGGGAAGATAATGGCACCAGCTTCAGATGCAAATCAGAGAGAAGATATCCTGCCTTCCATGTCCCCTGGGTCTCACTCAGTCCAAATGGAATGTCCACAGGGTCTTCCTCTAGGGCCCCACCTGCCCCGGCCGCCAGCCTCTCCCCTCCCCTTCCACCAGCGCCCTGCTGTTCCCCGGCTCACACTTTGTGCAGCCCGGGGTCCCTTCCTGGAGCTCTTCGCCCAGGTGTCTGCTTAGCTCGCTCCCTCGCTCCCTTCCAGAGTTTCTTCAAATAGCCCCTTGTCTGTGAGGCCTGGCCCGCCCACCCTCCTCCTCAGCAGGCCCGTCACTCTTCTTGGAGGGCTCGCCCCCACCAGCCTGCAAGGAAACACTCCTTAGAACGAGCTCATCCCTGTCTTTCCTGCTCAAGAACAGGCCCAGTGAGGCCAGGGGTCTTGCCAGAGATCCTCGTGCACTCAAGAGTCAGCCCAGTGCTCTGCCCAGAGCTGCAGAGCTCACAGCGGCCCAAGCAACGCAGGCTGCGGCCCAAGGAGCCTCTCCCAGTGTCTCAACTGTGAGAGGAAGTTGCAAGACGGCCATTTCTGTACACGGGCTCAGCTCTTTTTGGTCAACTTTCCCAGCTCTGGGTCTGAGGCCCGAGTTTTCCCACACCTCTGTCACTCCCCATGAGGGGCTGGTTGCTGGGAAAGTGGGGGGTGGGGTGGGGGTATGTGTGTGTCAGTCCCTTCTTTTCGAGTTCTCTGAGGCAGAGGTTAAGGGGTCTGCGAGGTCAGGGGTCATGTCTCCCTCTGTGGACTCAGCTTCTAGGACTCAGCCCCCACGTTTCCTGTTGCCTGCTCACCCTGAGATTGCACTAGCACCATGCCTACCCCCTCGGCAGCCCGCCCAGCCCAGTGAGGCCACAGGGCTGCCTGGCCATCCACCGCCCAGGCCTGCCTGGCCACTCTGTCCCTCCACAGAGCTGCCCACTCGTCCAGCGGCGTGGGGAACAGCAATGTCATATGCTGCTGGTGGGAAGAGGGTAGGTTGGTACAATTTTGATTAGGACGATACAACAATATGTCTATCTATCTCAAGACTTAAAATACGGTACCACGAAAACTAGTATAATAGTATGTGTCGGCTATAACTCAGTAAAAAAAAAAAAGACAATTCCTCTGACATCAAAAGAAGAGAGTCAAAAATTCCTGTGCACTTATGCTATAAAATCCAAATAAATTGTCTGGTCTTTTTTCCAATGAGCTAAGATATGAGAGAGGTGTCATTTTCAACATTACTTATAATTTAAGGGCTTTTAAACCTCTTTTTTTTTTTTTAAGACTTTTTTATTTATTTGACAGAAAGAGAGAGAGAAATCACAAGTAGACAGAGAGGCAGGCAGGGGGGCGGCAAGCAGGCTCCCTGCTGAGCAGAGAGCCCGATGCGGGGCTCCATCCCAGGACCCTGAGATTATGAGCTCATCCGAAGGCAGAGGCTTAACCCACTGAGGCACCCCAATTTAAGGGCTTTTAAAGTCAATTTTAGGTAATTACTTTAAAAATTTTTTAAAGGATTTTTGTATATTTATTTGACAGAGAGAGGGAGCAGGGGGGTAGGGAGAAGTAGGCTCCCTGCTGAGCAAGTTTAGGGTTAGGGTTTGGGGAGTCCAATGCCAAGCTCGATGCAGGGCTTGATCCCAGGACCCTGGGATCATGACCTAAGCTGAAGGCAGACTCTTAACTTACTGAGCCACCCAGGCATCCCAATTTTAGGTTATTATATGACACTATTTATTAGTGTCTATAGGGGAGTCACAAGGGTTTTTAACTCAGTGTGTATTTAGTTGTGGTGACTTTCTTTTCAGAACCAATCTTTTTTCATTATTTATTTATTTATTTATTTTGAAAGATTTTAGTCATGGATTTGTCAGAAAGAGTGAGCACAAGCAGAGGGAGTGGCAGGTAGAGGGAGAAGCAGGCTCCCTGCTGAGCAGGGTGCTGGATGATGGACTGATCCCAGGATGCTGGGATCATGACCTGAGCTAAAGGTGGATACTTAACTGACTGAGCCACCCAGGTGTCCCCCAGTCTTTTTTTTTTTTTAATTAGATGACTTTTTTCTTTAAAGATTCTATCTATTTATTTGAGAGAGAGAGAGAGAACAAGCAGGAAGAGGGGCAGAGAGAGAGGGAGAAACAGACTTCCCACTGAGCTCAGAGCCCAACACGGGGCTCTCTCCGAGGATCCCCAGTCATGACCCAAGCCGAAGTTGGGCATTTTTTTAAAAATTTTATTTATTTATTTGACAGACAGAGAGGTTACAAGTAGGCAGAGAGGCAGGCAGAGAGAGGGGGGGAAGCAGGCTCCCTGCTGAGCAGAGAGCCCGATGTGGGGCTTGATCCCAGGACCCTGAGATCATGACCTGAGCCGAAGGCAGAGGCTTAACCCACTGAGCCACCCAGGCGCCTCCGAAGTTGGACATTTAACCAGCTGAACCACCAGGCGCCCCTCTGGTACCTATCTCTTAGCCATCAAAATTAACCTTGAAAAATTAAGTACAGGAAAAAAAAGAATTTATAGCATTTTAACTTCCCATCAAACACTTGCTTCCACAGCAGTAGGTCTGTCTCGCACATTGTTTTCATTTAAGGCAGAAAAGTGTGTTTTGTTATTTGCTGTCGAAAGGTGCTTTTTTAGAGACAAGCAAACATAAAAGCATGAGAAGAGACATCCCGAGCCAGCATTACAAGCCCATCCTGGCCAGGAGACGTGTAACTCAAACCTTCCCTATATTCCCCTCTAGCTTTCCTAAAAAAAAAAAAAAAGTAAATAAATAAAAATACTGCCTTTGACCCAGCATTTGAACTTTTGGTGAATTTATCCTAGACAAACGCTTGCATGTGTGTAAACTATCCAATGTTATTGATTGTATTATGATTTGTAACAGGAAAATACTGGAAACAGCCAGAATGTCCATCCCTGAGACTGTTTAAATCAATTTTTAGACAATGGGATACAATAAGCAGTGGAAATGGACCGCAGCTACCTACACGTAACACCCAGACGGTGGGAAGAGGGAGGAGGACCCCAAAGAATATTTACACCATGATTCTTTTTTTATGAGATTAAAATCTGTTACAATAAAACTCAACTCTAGAGATGTTTACTTAAGTGGTAAAACTATAAGGAAAATTGAGGAAATAATGACTGAAAAAGTTAAGGGTAGTGTTATTTCTAGAGAGAGGGAGAGATGTGTAAGGGGACATTTGGGGAATGCTTCTGGAGTGCTGGGTATGTTTTATTTCTTGACCTGGATGGTGGCTATGGAAGTGTTATTTTTTTTGTTGTTTTTTGTTTTTAATAGGCTCTACACCCAGTGCAGAGCCCAATGCAGGCTTGAACTCACAACCCTGAGATTAAGACCTGAGCTGAAATCAAGAGTCAGATGCTTAGCCAACGGAGCCACCCAGGCACTCCAAGGGTTAGCTTTATGATTTCTCCTTAAATTCTACAGAAATATTTTGTGTTCTCTTTTATATGAATGAGATCTCTCATAATTGATGAATATCACTATCTAGGGCATCTGCCTGGCTCAGTGGGTAGAGCACATGACTCTTGCTCTCGGGATTGTGAATTCAAGCCACATGTCAGGTGTAGAGTTTACTTTAAAAAAAAAAAAATCACAGTCCATTCAAACAGTGAAATACTATACAGTCATTAAAAAGAACAAGACAGCTCTCCTTGTCTGGGCGTGGAATGGATTTAAGGGAAAAATAAAACCAAAGGGAAGTGCCATGTTTTTAATGTGCTACCTTCTGTGTAAAATTTTAAAAATGATGTATCTGCCTTTACTGTGTCTGCTCAGAATTCTCTAGAAAAATGCACAAGAAGTAGGTAATGGGGAGGAAGCCTATGGCCCAGGAACTGGGTGGCCCTTCCTCTTTTCACGCCTTTGAATTCTGTACCATGTGCATATATTATCTATTCAAAAATAAAATAATTTCAAAAAATGTTTTTTTTTGTCTCTCATTCCCTGGAGCTCCCAAGTTTTTTGTTTCAAGTCCATTTCTTTTTTAAAAAGATTTATTTATTTATTGAGAGAGAGAGAGAGAGACAGCAAGATGAGGGAACACAAGCAGGGATTGTGGGAGAGGGAGAAGCTTCGCGCTAAGCAGAGAGCCTGATGCGGGGCTCGATCCCAGGACTCTCTGGATCATGACCCGAGCCGAAGACAGACGCTTAATGACTGAGCCACCCAGGCGCCCCTCAAATCTATTTCTTACTGATAATGAGAGCCACAGCCCAGGCCCAAGACACCGTGGACCCTCTCTGGTCCCCTTTCCTTGGCTGCAGGAGGAGGAGGCTGTCCCGGCTCCTCTCTCCCTCCCCTTTGCCTTCCCCTTCCTCCACCAGCCTTGCTTGTTTTCTTTCTTCTATCACCTCTCTCTGCTCCCTTCCTTGACTCTTTCTCCCGCATTTTTTTTTCTTTCTCTTCCTCTCCAATCCCCCTTTTCCCTCCCAACTCTGTCCACCTTCCCTTCTCTGTGTTTAGTTTCTCCTTCTTCTTCTGCTTCCCTCTCTCTCCATAAGGACCCAGGAGGCAGATCGGATGCCCCAGCTCTCCATGCACACGCTGGACCCTGGGCAAGTCACTGACCTCTTGGGCCTCAGTTTAACAGATGGTTGTCTTGGTTACGTGAGATCTCAAGGGTAGAAGTACCCAGCACGGGGCTGGGCACTCAGAAAAGTTTTGCCCACCCCCCTCCCAACCCGCTTTAGGATCTCTTAGCCCTGGGGTGGTGGATTATCAGATTATCAGACCCTTCTTGCTGCTCTGAATTGCTTAGAATCTGGGTGCTAAGATTCCAAAGGCTTTCAATAATAGTGGGTCCCTGGAGGCGGGGGTAGGGGAAGAATCAGGAAGAGGCCCCCGGTGCATTTTGGGAGGAGGGGAAGTGGAAGGGGGGGTAGGGAGGGCTTGCTGCTCTGTGAATGGACACAGTCACTGGTACTTACTGCACAGAGAGCCATAGACATTGTGCCCATCTTCAGAGAGGGGCGGCCCTGGATCTTTTCTGGGGCTTCGTATCCAGGCCCCTTGGGCTCAGCCAGACTTGGGATAATGGAACCTCTTTCTTCTCCTGGGGCGCCTGGAGACTTGGGCCCTGGGAACACATCAGTGGTGGGTACGTTGTCTGCATCACACTCCCTGCTCACAAGCAGCATGGGCTCCTTGTCTGCCCCAGGGGTGCAAGCTTTGCTTTCGTGTCTTGTCTTGTTTCTTGCCACAGGATGGGGGCTCCCTGTTGCCTTGTTTTCTTCTACCTTCTTGCCTTTGTTCAGGCTGCTTCCTCAGCCAGATGTTCCCTTTTCCTCACATGCTTTCCTACCTGGGAATCTGACCAAATCCATCGTTCCCTGGTGCACCTAGCACCGCTCTCTTGTCCCCTCACCTCCGCAGAGACCATGCTATCTGTTTACATGCGTGTTCTCCCTGCAGGCCTGTGAACTCCGGGGGACCAGGACACACCTTATTCATATTTGTGCCCCCTCCCCAGGCCCAGCCCACGGAAGAACTTCAGTAAAGAGTTAGTGATTAAATGAATGAATGAATAGATAAACATATAAACAAACCAAACTAAGATAGGAATGAATGAATGATTGAAGAATGAACAAATGAATGAATGAACAGAAGAAGCAGGACCGGGGTCTCATGAAGTAAACCTAACCCATCGACAGGCAGTCGGCTGGGACATGGCCTTCTTGGTGGGGAGTAGGGAGCAGGGATGGAACTGATGCCAAGTCAGCGGCCTCGCCCCTACCCTGGGAGGGGCATCGGACAGGCTCCTAGGGAGTCCTAAGGGCTTATGACCTGGACCCCTTGGAGAGTCCCAAGTGCAGATGCAAAAAAACCAGTGAAGATGGAAGTGAAATAGATCTAACGGTGAACCCAGACCTTGTGGACCAGAACCATGGGGTTCTGGGATTCCACTGATGGGAAGGAGGCAGGCTAGTCTTAGTGGGAAAGGGATATAAAACAAAGGGTTAGACTACACATGGAAGGAAACCGAATGCTCAAGAAGTTCTTCCCCAGTGGAGTAGACTCACCAGAGATCAATGGATCAAAAAAATGTCTCTAATTGGGGCTCCTGGGGAGGCTCAGTTAGTCGGGTGTTGGCCTTCAGTTCGGGTCATGGTCCTGGGATCCTGGGATGGAGCCCTACATTGGGCTTCCTGCTTGGTGGGGAGCCTGCTTCTCCCTCTCCCTCTGCGTGCAGGTCCCCATTCTTGTGTGCTTTCTCTCTCTCCCTCTCTGTCAAATAAATAAATAAATAAATATCTTTTTAAAAAAGTCTCTATTCATCCCTGTCTTCCAGACTAGATCAGGAGCTCTCTGAGGGCAGGGATCTTGTCCAATACTTATCTATTTTCCCAACACTCAGCATAGAACGTGAAGCTCAGTTATTGGTAGGCTGCATAGATGGATGGATGGATGGATGGATGGATGGATGGATGAGTGAGTGGGTAGATGATGGATGGTGGATGGGTGGGTAAGTGGATGGTTGGGTGGGTGGAGGGATGGATGGTGAGTGGGTAGAAGGATGGCTGGCTGGCTGGCTGGATGGGCAGGTAAGTAGATGGATGGGTGGGTGGATGGGTGAGCCAATGGATGAACAGATCGAGAGCTGGATATACAGCAGATAAGCAGATGAAGATATAAAGTGATAGATCAATAACAGGTGGATGGGCTAATATATGAGCATATCAATGGCTAGATGGACAAGTAGATGAACAATAGGCGGCTGGATGAATGGGCTAACAGATAAATGGATGAAGGAATGGATGGCTAAATAAAACGATAAAGAAATGAATGTCTGATTGGCTTGACGGGTGAAGAGATGGATGGATAAATAATGGGTAGGAAAATGAATGGATGTGCCCACAAGAAAGGTTTGTAAACCAGGAAGACTAGATTGATTCTCAGGTATCGTTAAGGGGTGGGGAAACTGGGAAATCTGGGTTGGGAATAGAGCTGCTAGGGATATGGAAGAACCAGCGGTCCTTGGGAAACTGGGAGTGGAGGGTGTAAGAACCCAGGATGCCCTGTGGTGGCAGGGAGGCTCTGAGGGAGGGGGAAAGCAGCCTGTGCTGAGCCCCAGGCTGCACAGAACATAGGTGTTGAGGATCCAAGTCCCAGAAGAGCCAGGCGTGGGACTCTGCTAGATCAGAGCTCTCAGCCAGCCAGGCTGAGCCCAGAAAGTGAAGTCCTGGAGAAGGCACCCCGCTTCTGACTCGAAGAAGCTACCGGCTCTGACCCCAAGCAACTGACTGTTGACCACATGGGGATCTCAAGAGCAGTGGGCATCTGTGGGGTTAGGGGGCCTCAGCAGGGCCTGGGGGCAGCATTGTCCCCCTGTGGTAGGGCTAGGCTTCCTCTGTCCCCCTCTTTCTCTCCCACCCCAGCCTCCAAGACCGCCCCTCACAGTTCCAGCTTCCTCTGGGCAGGGGGCCTGGCCCCCATGGCCTCTCAGGCCAGCCCTCTGAGCACCACCTGCCCCAGCCGGCCTGAGACTTCCTGTATGTAGCGCAAGAGATTTATGCAAACGGGCTGGGGCGGTGATGTCACCCCAAGGGGACTATCTCCCAGTGGCAGGCCCTTCGATAAAATCAGGAACTTGCGCTGGCCCTGCAATGTCAAGGGAGGGGGCTCACCCAGGGCTCCTGTAGCTCAGGGGGCAGGCCTGAGCCCTGCGCCCGCCCTGAGTCCGTCCGGCCCCTGACGGGGCGCCCCATCCTGAGGGGCTCCGCACTGGCCCCCACTGAGGCAGGGGACCTGACCGGCTCGGAGCTCGGCTGGATGTTACAGGCGTGCAAAATGGAAGGGTTTCCCCTCGTCCCCCCTGTGAGTACCGGGACTCCTCTACTAGCCAGACCCGCGGCCCTCAGACGACCGCCTGCTGCCCACCAGGCCACCGACCAGCCAGCTGCCCTCCCAGGCTCGCTATCAGTGGGAAGTTGGTGTTTCCTCCCTGGAGCTCCTGGCCTGAGACCCAGCGAGGGGGCCATTAGCTTCTTTGAGCGCGCCCCGGCGGGCTGAGGGCTGGGCCCACGGTGGGGCTGTGATCGGTGGGGCCTGAACGGTTATTTATAGATGGGGCTTGGGTGGCAGGCTGAGCTCCTGGGCAGGGTGCTGGGCTGAGAATGGTGAGGACGGTGGCGGAACGGTGGCGGTGGAGGGGCTGGGGTGACTGGTGTGGGGGGAAGCTGGTCCCCGGACGGTGAAGGCTTGAGGACAGGAGGCAATAGGCCAGAGGTCTCAGCCCATGGCCTGGGTGCTCCTGGAAACAGAGGCTCATTTATGTCTGGGTCCCCAGTGCCTGGTCTGGGGCCTGGCACAGGGGACAGGGTTGTTGACTGAAGGGTCTGGGCCTGGGGCCGGTAGGTCCCCAGGGGCTGGACGACAGCAAGAAATGGAGCGGAGACTAGGACGGCAGTTGTGCTGGGGCACTGGCCAGGGGGCTTGGAGGGGAGGTCAGGGCCAGAGCTGGGCCCATCTGGGGCTGAGCTCAAGGGCGGCATGGTAGGAGCCAGTAGAGTAGAGGCAGGAGCAAGGGCGGGGGCTGAGGGTGGGACAAGGACCAGGGCTGGACGTGAAGCGGCAGGAATCCCAGGGGAGCCCTGGAGGCAAGGGCAGCAGCCCGGGCGATCACCGCTGCCCCTTGCTCCTCCGTGACAGTTGCAGCCTCGGGCAGCTGCAGACCTGCGCCCCTCAGAGAGGACCCCTCTCTCTTTCCCGCCCCATCCCCACTCAGCAGGGCTGGGGAGCGCTGGGGGAGTCGGGCAGGGCTTGACAGGGCCTGCCCACCTGACTCAGCTTTCCTGGCCTAATGGCAGCTCCCTTCCCCCGCCCCACCCCAGCCAGGCCTCTGAGCCCCAGGAGGCACCCCAGGCCTGACATCCCGCTGTTGGAAACCCGGTGCTGGGTTCCTGGCCTTCTTACTGGTCAGACACAGACAGCTCCAGCCAGCCGCCCCAGCCCCAGCCTTGGTCCACCACCAAGAAGCTGGGGGAGGGGGCAGGGGATGGAGGTGGTCCCAGGAAGAGCCAAGTCTGCCTCAAGAAAGCCACAGGCCCAGAAGCTTGGCCACACTGTCTCTGACCCTTGACCTCTCAATCCCTGAAATCCAGACACAGCTAGGCAGGGGGCACCAAACCCCTCAGGGACTACTCCTGGGAAGGTGGGCTCCCAAGGGCCCTCGCCAAGCCCCACCCTGCCCCCTCACCGCCCACCTAAGCCCTTAAGGGCCCAGTAGCTGTTGTGCAATCCCTGGGCACACACTGTGGGGGTGGGGAGAGGCCTGATGACTGTGAAGACTGGGTGTGCTGTCCCTCTGCCCCGGGACAGGGAGGAGTGCGGGCTGGAGGGGGCGGAGGGGGAGAGGACGGGGAGGGGTGAGGGGGCGGAGGAGGAGGAGGAGGAAGAGGAGGAGGAGGAGGAGGAGGAGGGCAGAGGAGAGCAGGGAGGAAGAGGAGGGCGGGGTGGGGGTGGGGAGGAAGAACGAGGGGTGAGGGCAGAGCAAAGGGAGGAAGAGAAGGGAGTATCCCAGGGGGCGTGTCAGGAGGAGGCTGGAGAGCGAGAGGACCAAGGCTCTGGCAGGCCCATGGCCCCCAGTCCTGCCTGGTGACCACAGTGGAACCCATGAGTGTGAGTGGCCATCGGTCGTCATGGGCCCTGAGGGTGCCTTGGGCCCCGGGCACAGGCTGTGGAGACCCTGGCAGGAGGACACGTGTGTGTGCTGAGGGTGGGCATGCAAGCGATGTGTGAGGGGCCTTGATGGTGTGGGCCTGAGCCTGTGTTTAAGGTGCCTGAGAGCGAGCGTGAAGAGATGTGTGTTCATTCAAGGGGCCATATGTGCCTATGGTGTGAGTGTACAGCCGTGTGTACACACGTGGCCGCAGGTGTGTGGGTGCGAGTGACCTGTGGAGTGAGTGTGGGCGGGCACGTGAGTGTGAGTTCATGTGTGGGAGTGTGGGTGTCACGGGGAATATTTGTACATTGGGAGGTGTAGGTGTGTTGGTGTGAACGTGAGAGTTCGTGCGTGAGATGGGGACCTGGGGGTGCAGGTGTGAGTGGGAGTGTGGCTTCAGGAGCCGCTGTGAGGGGAGGGGGTGGAGGGAGCCATGCTCTCCGCTCAGCCTGGGTCCTCTTTTGACCTGTGACCTTTGGAGTCCCTGTGAGCCCCGTTCCGCAGGAGCCAAGACTCTGCTCTCTTGGGTCCCCCGTCCCTGCTGTGGCCTCTCACAGTTTCAGGCAGAGAGAGGGCTGTAGGCCTGACGCAGTCCCTCAGTGCGGGAGGGTGGTGTGGCCCCAACATGCGGGGGGGGGCTGCCACGCCGGCTGGGGTCTTCCCGCCACCACCTGAGCCCTGACAACCTCCTCTCTCAGCAGCCATCGGAAGACCTGGTTACCTATGACACGGACCTGTACCAGCGCCAAACACACGAATACTACCCCTATCTCAGCAGCGATGGAGAAAGCCACAGCGGTGAGTACTGGGCCTTCCCACGCCCCACGCCCCACACCCCCGGCCTGCATTTACCGAGCATCTCCCGTGTGCGCCAGGGCCCGAGGTCCGCTTCATCCAGGTTTATCTTCTGGTCCAATCCGTGTGGCTTTTCACAAACGAGGAAGCAGAGGCTCAGGGAGAGACTTGTGCAAGGTCACACAGCTGGTCAGGGGAGCCCGGTCTGTCTGCTCCAGGCCGGGGACCTCTCCTGCTTTCCTCCCCTGCTCCCCTCACCCCCTTCTTCCTCTCTGGTGTTGTCACCCCTTCACCCAACGTGAATTCCACGTTGGTGTCACCCCCGCTCCCTGCTGTGTTCTCAAGCTCTCTCAACGTTTGGGGCTGGACAATTTCTTTGTCGTGGGGCCTGCCCTGTACACTGCAGGATGTCCGGCAGCATCCCTGGCTTTACCTGTCAGATGCCAGAAGTACCGCCAGTCACGACAACCAAAAATGTTCCCACACGTTATTCGTTACCAAATAACCCCCTGGGGGACAGAGTCACCCCTGTTTAAGAACCGCTCACTGAGGGAAAGGCTCTGAGGCAGAGTGGAGCCCTAGCTTGCAGGGATAGGAGTGAGGATAGAGTACGAGCCAGGTGAGCCTTCAGTCCGAGCTCACTGCCTATCCCAAGGCCCAGCTGCGATCCCGGAGCGCATTCAGGGTTGATGGGGACAGGCAGTAGGGGCCTGGGACCTGGGCAGGGCAGTCAGAGAGGCTACCCAAAGGGGATCTTGGTATATTGATGGGGCACCCCGGAGCCAAAGGGAGAGGGCCTAGGTAGTAGGTCTTCCCTGAGGAATTCTCCAAGAGTCCGAAATCTGGGCAGGCCAGATACCAGGGTGTCTGCAGCCCCAGAGAAAGGTTTCTCACAGTGAGGCCACACCTGGGGGCCAGCCGCACCTGTCGCTTCATCCTTCAGGCACACCTGAGGGCAGTCTCAACCTGAGGGCCCTGCCCGGGGATGGCACAGGCCCCTTCCTTATTAGGAAGGACTCCCACGTCTAGATGCCAAATCCTATGAACGGTGGCACTGGGGTTAACAAGGCTGGCAACGTTTATAAAGGCCAGGCCCGGGAGCCACGTTCAGGGTGTAGGTGCTGGAGGAGCCTCAAGTCCGCATGTGGGAACACAAAGACGTCTCCCCCAATCCGGGGGCAGGTTTGGCAGGAAGGTTTTAAACATCTGCTTTTTCATCCTTCAAAGCTTATTCATGATTCGGCAAGCAATGTGTCCTCTCTGTGGAAAAAGCTGGACAATTTAGAGAGAAAGTCTCCCTCATCCACCTGTCTTCTCAGCACCCCCAGCACGTCCCTCGGGACGTAAGGACTGGCTCCCCCTGGTGGCTCCAGGCAGCAGGACAGGCAGGTCCCTGCAAACTCAGCTTGGCTTTGGGCTGCTTAGGGACGCTTTCCCCTCAGGCCTAACCTCCTCTCACTTTCACTGGGCTTGGGGGCATTTCCTTTGGGCCTGTTGCAGCCTCAGTTTCCCCTCGTGCAATATGAGGGTGTGTTCATACCTCTAGAAACCAGTTAGACCGGGGACTGATGGAGTGAGTGCTTTAGGGAAACCTGCACTTTCCTGGCCCAGTGCCCAGGCAGGTCCCTTACATCTGGGCTGGGGCTCTAGCAATGACTCCTAATCAGATGCCTGAGTACCCTGTTTTGGTCATGCCCCAATTTCTTCAGAGACTCCTCTGGCATACCCAAGTGTCCCGGCCCCTACTCCCTGCACCCCTTCTCCTATCATTTCCAATTTGGGTATCTGTGCTGATCTGGGCATCTGTTCGTTCTTCCTTTTTTCTTTCTTTCTTTCTTTTTTTAAGATTTTATTTATTTATTTATTTATCTGTGAGAGAGAGAGAGAGAACACAAGCAGACAGAGTGGCAGGCAGAGGCAGAGAGAGAAGCAGGCTCCCCGCTGATCAAGGAGCCCGATGCAGGACTTGATCCCAGGACCCTGGAATCATGACCCGAGCCAAAGGCAATGGCTTAACCAACCGAGCCACCCAGTTGTCCCTCTTTTTTCTTTCTTAAAGATTTTATTTACTTATTTGAGAGAGAGAGAGCAAGAGAGCAGAGGGAGAGGCAGAGGGGGAAGACTCCCCACTGACCAGGGAGCCTGATGCGGGGCTTGATTCCAGGACCTCAGGACCTGAGCCAAAGGCAGATGCTTAATGGACTGAGCCACCTGGGTACCCCGTTCTGTCCTTTCCTAATACCTCTTGGAAGGTACTATCTGGAGACTCAAGAGTAGAGACACCCCACATTTTCCAATCAGTTCCTGGACGTCCTCTGTGTCTGCGTTTTCAGATGGTAGTTGAAACTTACTAAGAAGACACTGGGGCTGGACCTGGGGCTGCTCCTGATTTCATCACCCACCAGTGTGTGATCTTAGAGCAAATGACAGCCTCTCAGAGGCCCCGGTCCCTCATATATGGAAGTTAGAGCATGGAAACACTTACCTCGTCATATTGTGGCGATTCACTGAGGTCATGCATGAGATGCTCAAGCTCCTGAATCCAGCAAGGGCCCAGGGAGCTTTCAAGACGTAGTATATTAGCTTTATGACCTCGCCAGGCGGGAGAGAGGAAGCGGCTGGGAGAGTGGGAGAAGCCGGAGGGGTCTGCAACAGACCCACTGCGTCAGTTTCAGCCAACCCAGGTGCCAGGCAACCAGCCAGCCGCCCACCCATCACCACCCGCCCTTGTAGCCACCCACTCAACCTTCCAACACGAATCATTTTTCCATATGTCCACTCATTCCTCATTTGTCCGACTACCCAACAGCTCCTGATAAGATGCTGTGTGCCAGGCACTGTTCTAGACACCAGAGGCTCCATGATAAACGAGTTAGATGAGCTCTCCTGACAGCTTACATTCCAGAGAGGGAAGAGGCCATGAACAGTCACATAAGCAGACACACAATACTAAGTCCTATGAAAGGCAAAGTCATGTAACAGAGCGCCGACGACTACTTTCCCTTGGGAGGTCAGGGCAGGCCTCTGAGGAGGGGGCAGTTGAGGTGATTAGGCCAGTGGATGCAGAGGAGAAAGACGCACCAGGCAGAGAGAACAGCAAGCGCCAAGCAGCGCAGACTTCCGACAGAGGCGGGGGTCTTGGGGGTGGAGACTGAAGCAAGCCGGAGGGGCCTGCCAAGGACACAGTACACAGGGCCCGAAGGCCAGAGTTTGGGTTTTATCCTGCAAACAATGGGAAGGCATTGCAGGGTTTGAGCGGAGAAATGACATGATCTGAATCATCCTCTGTGTGTGTGTGTGTTGAAAATCTAAATACATTTTAAATCGTCAATTTTTGATTGTTAGGGTAAACATTGCAAAAATTTTAAAATACTTATCACGTAAGATGGTTCCCTCTTCCCGAGCTCCTTCCCCTCTGATAGCACCTTTGTCCACCCAGGCAGACGTTTTATTCCGTGTATATATCCTCTTGTATGTCTGTCAATGTGTGCACGCACGTGTGTATATTCTGTTCCCGCCACAATGGAACAGTAGCATCACGCCGTCCCGCAAGTTGCTACCTTTTTCCCAAGCTTATCATAGACATGTCTTTGTGACATACATGGCACAGCAGAGACAGAGGAAAGCTATTTTCCCAAGCTTCCTATTCCAATGCCAAGGAATCTAGATTGAATCTTCAATTTGAGGTACTACCGAATGGGCCATCTTGTTCTGTGTAAGACTCTAATTAGAGTCATTCCGAATGCACACACACACACACACTCTCACACTTCACAAATTCCCAAATGCTTCTACAGCAATATTTTCCCAGTTTTACTGATGGAACCGACCTAGGATACTGTGTAGGGTTAAGGTGCAGGACCTAATGACCCGACGGCCACAGACAGTGCGAAATGGGTACCACGGTAAATTCGGTTAATATCCTTCACCTCATAGAGATTAAATAAAAAGATTTTCTCCTGGTGGAAAGAACGTTGAGGATCCAATCTCTTGGCAACTTTCCAATATACCGCACCACATTGTTAACTGCAGCACCACATTGTACGTCGTGTCCTGGTACTTATAACCATAGGGTGTCCCTTTTTTTTTTTTTTAATTTTCCTTTTTGACCACATTCCTCCAAATTTCCCAACCCCAAACCCAGCCTCTGGCAACCACAAATCTGATTTCCTTGTCTATAAGCTCAGGATATATTTTTTTAAGATTCCACATACAAGTAAGATAACACAATATTTGTGTTTCTCCGTGTACTGACTTTTGGCCTCAGTATCTACATTTTCCGGTATGAGAACCATGTGAAGGTTACTCAGCTGAGCCACATGGGACACTTTGATTACCTGTACTTGCTCGTCCCCGAAAAAGAGGACAAGGGGCATGGTGACAAGGAGGTAGCGTCCTCGTTCTGGAGCCAGGTTGATGAGACTCATGCCCCATCACCCTCCCCACTATTCTCTGGGGTGACCAAGGGCAAGGTGTTTTACCTCTCTGTCTCAACTTCAAAATGCTACCGAATTTTCAGGATTGCTGCAAGGGTTGAGTGAGTCACTGTATGTCCAATCCTTAGAAAGGTGCCTGGCACACGGTGAATGCTACATACCGCGGACAGGACTTGTTACTCTTCTCGCCAGAGCGTCCTAAGAGAGGGTGTGTGGGAGGTAGGGTTTTGCTGTTTACTTGTTCTCATGTCTTCATGGTTAACAGTAGGTCGGCCGTGTACAGAAATCTAGGTTGAAACCCACATTTTCCCTTAGAAATTTGAAAGCATTTCTGTATCTTCTGGTTACTGGAGTTTTTTTCTTTGAAGTCGGATCTCTTTTTATGTCCTCTTTTTGGAATGTAACCTTGTTTTTTGTTTTTGTGGGTTTTTCTGCTTGTTTAGTTTCATTTTGTCTCTCTGGAAGTTTTTAGTACCTTCTTCCAATACTCAGGGGTTCCAATGAATAAGCTTTTAAAAAAATCACTCTGGCTGCTGTAGGGGCCACTGTAAGAACAGGGAGAAAGTACTGCGAGGGGACTCCTGGAATAATCCAGGAGAGAGATGACAGTGGCTTGGCCAAGGGTGGTGGCCCTAGAGACAGAAAGGAGTGGACAGATCTGGGACAGATTTTGAAGGCAGGGCTCCTAAAATTTAATGATTGTTCATATTATTTTAAATTGTGGCCAAATATGCATAATATAAAATGGTAGTTCTATTTTAAATTTTTGAGGACCTCCAGATTGTTTTCCACAGTGGCTGCACCATTTTACCTTCCCACCCCCAGGGCAGAGGGATTCCAATTTCTCCACATCCTCACCAACACTGGTTAGTTTCTGGGTTTTGATAGCAGCCATCGCAACAGATGTGATGGGATTTGTTCTCTGTGAGGGGACTGGTGAAGGAACTAGAGTTCCAAGGCATGACTCCTCTCCATCTTTCCATCTTTCCAAGTACTCTTTTATCCTCCCGCTGACCGTCTACCCCGTGCATACACACACCCATCTAATCATGCACTCATTGACCTTTCCAGTTGTCCTTCCCTTCACCCGCCAAACCCTCTAGCAATTTCTTACGGACCTATCCATCTAATCAATGTCTACCAAGCATCTCTTGTACTCCAGGCACATTGCTAGGTGCTAAGGAAACAACGAAACACAAGTCCTATCAGATTTATTATTTTAAGAGGAGAAATAACTAAAACTTCAATAATTAGGATACAAGGTGGAGAGTAACAAGTATATGAAGCCTAGAGCTCCACTCTCTGACCTCTGGTTCCCTTACAGGAGCAATGGGCAGGAGGGCTGGGCTGCAGGAGCCCCTGTCCAGTGGTCTGTGATTTCCTAAAGTTTTTTTTTTCTCAGCCTTTGTCTTCTTAATTCCTCATGATCCTTCTCTGTCTTGATCCTACTTCTGCTCTCCTGGGGGGGGGGGACCCTGAGTTTAAGACTGGGATTTCTGTTCCGAGGAGATAAGGTCAACTGAATGACACTTAGGGCTTAAGTTTTGTGTATGTGTGGAGTTGCTTGGAATATCATTTTGTTTTTGTCCTGGTGACTTACAGGTATTAGGGACACCAAAAATACTAAGTCAGAATATTGATTGGGTGGGTAGGACTTTGGTCCCAGATTGGGAGCTGGCTTAGAGGGAGGTAATGAAAGATCAAGATGAATGAGTTCTTGCTGGCTGTCTGGAACAGATGGAAGGAATGACGGGTGATGAACGGGTGGCTAGATGAGGGATGGATGGATAGATGGATTGTGATGGATAAGCGGAAGAGGGACCAGTGATGGATGGATGAATGAAGACTGGATGGAGGGAGGACAGATGATGAACCATGGGTGAGAGTGGCTGATGGCAGACAGACAGAGAGATAAAAGCAGGCAGGAAAGCTGGTGGCAGCATGGGTCTTAATTACAGCTCTCATTAACAGCCTTGCTTCTCAGAAGTTGTATGATGTAATGATAGGAGTTCAGTCCCTGAAGGAAGACACAGGTGACTTTACCAATGCCTGCCTGAGAACAAGGGACTTAATCTCTTTGTGTCATAGTTTCCTCATGTGCAAAAGAAAGATTATACTAGGGGCGTCTGGATGGCTCAATGGGTTAAGCCTCTGCCTTTGGCCCAGGTCATGATCTCAGGGTCCTGGGATCAAGCTCCACACTGGGCTCTCTGCTCAGCAGGGAGACTGCTTACCCCCGCCCCCCCACCGTCTGCCTCTCTGCCTGCTTATGATCTCTCTCTGTCAAATAAGTAAATAAATAAAATCTTTTTTTTTTTTTAAAAGAAAGATTATACTAAAAAAAAAAAAAGAAGAAGAAGTGTCACACTACTATGGCCACCTGGTCAGAGCTAAGGTGAGATTCAATGAGAAATGTGGTATGAGGACTCAGCATCGCGCAGTACATAAAAATGCATATTAAAAGCTAACTTTTACCAATCATTTGAATATTGGTTAAGGCCCACTATGTGTTGGGTGGCCTGCCAGGCTATGAAAAGGAGGGGTCGAACTTCAGATATGCCAATGGCATCATATTCCTTTGAGGAGCAGAGTCATGCTAAGGAGACATTGTGCAGGATGATCCCGGTAACCCAGTGAAGGGGTAAAGCACTGTGTTCGTGAACAGTCGTCTAGAAGTGAGGTCCAAAGAGCCCAGGACTGCCGACCTTTGCACTAGGAAGGATTCTTTGCATTGTGTTCCTTCAGAGGGCCCCATGCTTAGAACGTCTCTGCCTACCAGGCAGCGTTTATTACATAATTGCCTGAGCTCCCAAATCAAGGGTAAAGGCGAGGTTTCCGTTGGGCCTTTTGAAACCTTAATGGTAGCTCGAGTCCCCTTTGCAGCTTTCAGGGGATCCTGGAGCAGGGTTCCAGGGTTTCAGTGAGCAAAGGAACCTCTTTAGGACCTGGTTAAATTCCAATTCCCAGCTCCTCTCTCGGTGCTTCTGATTCCCTGGGTCTCCAAGTGGAGCCCCAAGCCCCCCAGAGTGACTCTGATGAAGGTGTCCTGAGAATCCCATGGGAAATGCTGGCCTAGGCCGGGGCCACTAGAGTGAGCTGAGGGGTCTTCTGCAGAGCTAGAACAGAAAGGGTGAGCAGGAGGGAAAGAGAGCCATCGGAGGACCTCACCCTACACCTGCAGCACTGCACACAGGCAGGCTCCTCCAAACCCTGGACCCGAAGTGGGTGTGCAGGTGGGGGTTGGTAGGCAAGATAAGGCATTCTGGCAAGATCTGGACGGTTCAAACTGAGTGTGGAAGGCAAACATGGGAGGGGTCAGGAGTGGGGCCAGGGGGCGGATCTACCCCTAAAGAGGACCCGGGATTGGCTCACCAAATCCCAGAGCCCCCCAAAGGGCCCCATCTCTAAAGCACAGAGCCAACTCTCCCAGGCCAGTGGAGAGCTTCTGGGTCCTGTTAATCTGCTGCAAGATGAAAGTACCAATGAAACATTGTTTTGTTTTCCTGTCAGATTTGGATAATTTTGTGGAGGAGAGTCAGAGAGAGTTTTCAGGAGGCTAGGGTTTATTCATTCATTCCTTTGTTCACTCCTTCGGGAAATGTTTGTTGAGTGACTACTGTGTTTAGCCTTGGGGGTGAAGGGAGACCAACACCAGTCACTGTCCTCATGGTGCAATGCTGAGGCCCCAGATCTAGCCTTTGGGAGAAAGAGACACCTACTACCCCCCCCCCCCCAAAAAAAACCCTGATTTGAGTGGTCCACTGACTGATTGGCAGGGAGTGGGAGGAAGAAGAGGAGATAAACATGAATGAAAATATCTGTCATTTGCTGAAGTGCTAATCTAGGTTCTTTAGAATAACACAGCGGTCCTAGTAGTAGTAATGTTTATTGAATGGAATTTTGTGCCCGGTTCTCCTCTAGGCACCTTGCAGACATTAGCTCATTCAACCTGCACAAGACTATGGGATATCTGTCATTATTAGCCCCATGTTGCAGACGAGAAAACTGAGGCTTATAGATGTGCAGCAACCTGCCCGATGGCAGAGGCGGGATTTGAACCCAGCTCTGCCTGACTCCCAGATCATGTACTTTCTCTCTTCTGTGCCATATCGCTTTGCAGAGGTGGGAGTGTGGGCTGCCTGGATTGTGGATTTGGGTGATTTCATGTGTGGACACGACCTCTGTTAACTACCCAGTCGGGTCTTTGACTTTTAGATTAGGGAATTGGAGGCTCGGGGAAATACAATGTCTTGTCTAGGGTCACAGAGCAAAGCCATCGCAGAGCGGTATTAGGAAGCAAGTCTTCTGAGAACCCGTCCAAAGCCAAAAAAACGCATGTCATTTTTTGGGGGTGTGTGAATGAATGACTATGTGCTTTTGTGAAAGCAAAAAAGACAGACAGACAGACAGACACACACACACACACACACACACACACACACGGGGTTGGTATTTGTTTCCATGTAGCATCCCAGAGAGGCTGCCTTGGCCTAGAATCTTGGACACTCCCTCTTGGGTCACATGAGAAAATCCCTCTTGTCCCTTTATCACCACATCTTCTTTTGGACCCCAGATTGTCCCCAGGAACTCCACAGACGTGTGGCAGGTTTTTGTTTTGTTTTGTTTTCTTCCTGGAAAAGATGTTCAGCGAAATCATGTCCTAGTCCCAAGACAGAGCTCCTGATGGCACGTGGCTGTTCCCCAAACTCGAATCCCCCCCACCGCAGACTCTGAAAGCACCTATGGGGAGTTTCCAGTGTAGCCCTGTGTCTTGGCATCCTGGCTCGGAGACAGACAGAGCCGCTCAGAGGCATGGCTTCGGAGGGGCAGTGCCATGGGCCGGGACAGGTTCTGGTGGGTGAGGAACGTCAGCCGTGTGACTTCACGATCACACCTTGACGGTGGGACAGGACCATGTGTGTGTGACTGTGGCCTCAGGAACCACTCTGGTTTCCAGAGAAGCAGAGGGGGAATCAGCATTCCCCGAGGGCCTTCTCCGGGGCTGGGAGTTTTTACAAATGTGAACTTATTTGCATGCTCCCAATAACTATGATCCCCATTTTATTAGTGAGCCAACAGCTGAGAATGAAGAGGTCGGTGCCCATGCCTGAGGTCTCACGGACAGCAAACGGCTGAGCCAGGATTCAGACTCTGGCTGAGCCAGGATTCAGATTCTGCCCATGTCCTTGTGCCTGCGGGGAAGGCAGGCTAGAATGGTTGCTGGGAGTGCAGGCTTTGCCTCGGACCCGGGTCTTAGCTCAGGCCAGGGCCTCCAACTGCCTGGCCAAGCCTCAGTGACCTCATCTGTAAAATGGGGTGGTACCTAACGAGGCAGGTGGGGAGATCGTGGGGACCCCAGCCGGGTGGGCGGTCACCGCCCCTCCACGGCCCGGATGACTGTGCTCTGCGTCACCATGAGCTCTCCCTGCCCGCGTACTCCGGGCTCACCGCACGCCACCCCCCGCCCCTGCAGACCATTACTGGGACTTCCACCCGCACCACGTGCACAGCGAGTTCGAGAGCTTCGCGGAGAACCACTTCACGGAGCTGCAGAGCGTGCAGCCCCCGCAGCTGCAGCAGCTCTACCGGCACATGGAGCTGGAGCAGATGCACGTGCTCGACACCCCCATGGCGCCGACCCACGCGGGCATTGGCCACCAGGTGCGTGCGGCCGCCGGTCCCGCGGGACCCGGCCTGTGGTGAGGCTGGCGCTCCACAGGAAGCTGACACAGGCTCTTACTCAACTTGGCTTCCTGCCCCACAGCGCCAACGGCGGCCGGAGCCGTTAGGGCTGCCTCCTGACCCTCCGACTGACCTCGTGACCCTGCACCCCTTATCGGCTCTGGCCCCACACCAGACAGAGCCCCGATAATTCCCACCCTCCTCTGATCCGCCTGACCACGGTGGCCCTCCCGACCCCAACCATGCCTCCCACCCCATCCACGGGCCCCTCACCGACCCAGGCCCCATCTCACTGGACACTGATCTCCGCTGGTCTCCCCCGGCCTCCCCATCTCCACTGACCCCCTTTATTGATCCTGCTCAGCCCCACGCACCTTAATCCCAGTCAGTGACCTCCGTTAACATCTACCACCCCGCGCGGACCTCCACGGACCCTTCCCTCATGTCTCACCAACTTATTAGAAACCGCATTCCCTCCCTTACCCGACCCCTCGGCCCCTCTGCTCTGCCCCCTCTGACCCCAGGAATGCCAGGCCATATAGTACCTCTGTGCATATAGGGAGAGGGCGCCCTTTCCCTGGGCCATGCCGCCACCAACTAGGAGGCCCACAGCGGGCTGGATTTCAGCAGCCCCTGGCCCCCCACAACCCACGCCATGTGGGAGTTCACCCTGCCGGACCCCTGTAACCTGACTGACCTCCAACTTCCCCAGCCCTCTCCCAAATCTTTCTGACCCTTGCTGGCCTCGCCACCCTCTCTACTTCTCTTTCCAGCAGTCCTGAGCTGGGAACTGGGCCTCGCTGAACTTGACCCTCTTTCCCTGTCTTTCTAGGTCTCCTACCTACCCCGGATGTGCCTCCCATACCCTTCCCTGTCCCCGGCCCAGCCTAGCTCGGACGAGGAGGAAGGCGAGAGGCAGAGCCCGCCGCTGGAGGTGTCTGACGGGGAGGCTGATGGCCTGGAGCCAGGGCCTGGCCTCCTGCATGGGGAAACAGGTAGGGTGGCTCAGCCGTGCGCCCCGGCCCCGGCCATTATGTGCCCCTGGCACCCCAGCCAAGGCCACAGCGGTCCTGGCACAGAGCTGAGTGTGTGTCCGTATCTGTGAGCGTGTGAACGTTTGCCCACGTGTGCGCTGTGTCTGTGACCATCTGTGCTGTCCGTGTGTCGATGAGCACCAGAGCATGAGTGCGGTACAGACACGCACAGGCATCTCTGCGACCGAGCCTGGGACCGTGCATGTGCGTCTATACCTCTCTGGGTTGCGTGTGAGTGGGTGTGAGCAGGTGTGAGTGCCAGGGCCCTGTACACCACCCCCTCCTTCCAGTCCTTCTCCAGGGAGCACTCCCTCCCCACGCCGGGGGGGCCCCTACATCGGGGGGAGGGGAGGGTGGGTGCCTGTGTGGGGGTGGCTGACCGCCTCCCGCCTGCAGGCAGCAAAAAGAAGATCCGCCTGTACCAGTTCCTGCTGGACCTGCTCCGCAGCGGAGACATGAAGGACAGCATCTGGTGGGTGGACAAGGACAAGGGCACCTTCCAGTTCTCGTCCAAGCACAAGGAGGCGCTGGCACACCGCTGGGGCATCCAGAAGGGAAACCGCAAGAAAATGACCTACCAGAAGATGGCCCGCGCCCTGCGCAACTATGGCAAGACAGGCGAGGTCAAGAAGGTCAAGAAGAAGCTCACCTACCAGTTCAGCGGGGAGGTGCTGGGCCGCGGGGGCCTGGCCGAGCGGCGCCACCCGCCCCACTGAGCCCAGGCCCGCCGACCCCACTGGGCCCGCCAGGCCTCCCCGCTGGCCATAGCATTAACCCCTCGCCTGGCCCGGACACAGGGAGGCAAGCTCCCAGGGGCCGGGGGCAGGACTGCGGCGGGCCGGGCCTCGCCTCACCTGTCCACTCCCTCCTCCAAGCCCGCTACCCACACCTCTCCTCCCCTCCCGCCAGGACTCCAGCCCCGGCTCCAGGGGGCTCCCTGGGCGTCTGACCCCAGGGAGGGGTCGGCCTTGCTTAGTGTGACCCAGGGTGCTACCTTGGAAGTTGGAAGTCATCATATTTGTGTACATGGAACCTTTCTTCTTAAGTGTCTCTCCTTTCCCCGACCTCTTTCTTCCCCGTTAGCTTCCTCAAGGAGCAAAGTTATTAAAGTTATTCTCCGTGAGTTCTCCTGTAGCACAGAGTCTCTTTTACGATTTTTTGTGCATCTTGTCTGGGTGCCCCTATCTGATCTCTCTTTTTCTCGCTTGTCCTTCCGGGTGTTGCCGAGGACCTCACCTGGGGCTGGGCGCTGGGGACATCAGAACAAATGACACACGGTGCCAAGCCCAGAGTTAGAGCTGGTGGAAGAAGTCCTTGGTTGTTCTTAGGGGAATAAATCAGTAAGAAGCCCTCTGTATCTGATAAATGGGCTTTTAAAAAATGCCTCAGTGAGGCTTAAACTCTAGGTCACGGCCCCCATGAGGATGAGGATCGTAATCAAGGCCACGACACTGGATTTTCCGGCCATTTATTACACGTCAGGCTTGAGAGGCAAAGTCAAATATCATCCCATTTTTACAGACTGGGAAACTGAGACTTGGAGAGGTCACGTGATCTGTCCAAGGTCACACAGCTGGGTGAGGGGCAAGCAGATCCTGCTGCATGCTGGCTGCTAGGTCAGCATAAGGCAGGAAGCCCCCTCTCCCGCCGTGTCTGGAATGGGGAGCTGGTGAGCAGGGACCCCCAGGGTCCAGCTCGTGTCTTGATGCTCTCTGGCTTCTGGTCCACGACAAGGGAGACCTAGAAAAAGAGGAGCCTGGAAGCCTCCAGCATCTTGCTTCCAACAGTAAGCAGCGAGGTGTGGTGCAAGACAGCCTGGGAGTGAGGAAACATCCCAAGGCAGCCAGCAAGCCTCAGAGAGCCCAGACTTGGGGGTGGGGGTGGGGTGGCATCAGGGCAAACACCCCCAAACACCTGCTTGCCCTGAGGGTTGACCTGTGACCTCCTTTCTCAGGTCTCCAAGCCCCTGGAGAGGATAAGCGGTGCTCAGTCCTCTTTAAAGAAGGTTAAGGAGCAGGTGATTCAGTAGTTGAAAAACCGTGGGCAGGGCCAGAGACCAATAATCCTATTCCTAATCCTGGTGGAAAGGAATGGTAAATTGCCTCCCCCCCGCCCCCCGCAGCGATGCCTGTGTAGAGAATCCTTCCCTCCTGCCGTGGGTGGGGGGGCGCATGAGCATTCCTGATACTGGATCTTGCATGGAGAGATTCCCACATAATTTTCTTCTTTCCGTGTAGCCACTGATGACCCAGATGTGGGGCAGGGGGAGGCAGAAGTTCATTAAGGAACAGTGTGACGGGGGGTGCACAAAATTTTGGCAGTATTTTTTGTGTGAATCTGACTTCCACTTTGGGGTGTATTTAAAGATTAGCCCCATGTCCTCACCTGCAGGCCCAGCCCCGTTCCCTCTGGGTGACACCAGCACCCAATATTTTGGGGGCTGCCCTCCTGGCCCTGGCCTGAGCCCACCCAGGACTCCACGCGGCCAGTCCAGGCCCCGCGAGCCCCAGTGGCAGAGGCATTGTCATCCAGCCTTTTCTACCTGCCTGACACCTGCTCTAGCATTTTCATTTATAACCCACTTCACTCGGAACAGTCCTACGCGGTGGGTGCTGCTACCATCACCCCACTTTACGGACAAGGGAACTAAGGTCCAGAGGTGAAGGAAGGGGCAGTGCCAGGACTCGGGGCGGCCCGGCCCCAGGATCTGGGTGCATACCAATCCGTCCCACCATTTCTCCGCCAGGTGGACATACAGACAGGCTGTGGGGTACCCCTGAGGCTCACCAAGGTTTGGGGGGCAGAAGCCATCGTATTGGACTAGAGGGGGAAGGGCCGGGAGCTATCAGGGAACAATGTGGCCCCGCTATCTCCCTGGAGAGCCTCACTCCCTGGAATTTGTCTATATTTAGCAGGTGGCCGGGCAGGAGGCAGATAAGAAATTCTGGGGAGGGGGAGGGCCCTTTATATAGTGTGGGGGGACGGTCCTGCTCAGATCCTCTTCGGGTGGCCTGTGTCTGCTCCGTTCCTGGTGTGACCTCTCTCAAGATGCCTGAGCCAGGGAAGAAGCCAGGTAGCTCCAGGCTTGGGGTCGGGCCCGGGTGTGGGGCAGGAGGGCTGGGACAGCTACAATTGGGACGCAGACTTCAGAGTGAGTTCCCGAGAGTGGGGGCTGTCTTCCAGGTCTTTTCCTGTCTCTTAGTTTCTCTTTTCCATCCTTCTGATAGAGTGAGGGCACACCAGAGGACCCTATCCCTGTCACCAAGATTAGCAAGATTAAGGCCGGGCTTGCCTTTTGGGAAAAGGCTGCCACAGGCAAGAGCCCAAGTTCAGTCTAGATTGGAGCTCATCTCGCTGAATGCTCTTGAGCAGGGCCGTGACCTTTCCCGGCCTCAGTTTCCCTCTCTGTACAAGGAAGCGTTGGGCTGGTTCGACTCTCTGCTTTACGAGCCTGCACCCCTGCGGCCCCCACACCAGGCGGGACTCCCACATTGAGGTGATGCAGCCCGTCTGTTCTGGGAGAGGACGGTTAAGAGGCCCCAGGACCAAGGCCATCCTGGGCCAAGGGCAGAGAAAGTCATAGCCCAGGGACCGGGTCCTGGCCTGTGCTCTTACAAGGTCACGCAGGGGGGCGCCTGGGTGGCTCAGTGGGTTAAGCCGCTGCCTTCAGCTCAGGTCATGATCTCAGGGTCCTGGGATAGAGTCCCACATCGGGCTCTCTGCTCAGCAGGGAGCCTGCTTCCTTCTCTCTCTCTCTGCCTGCCTCTCAGTGTACTTGTAATTTCTCTCTGTCAAATAAATAAATAAAATCTTTAAAAAAAAAAAAAAAAAAAAAAAAGGAAAAAAAAAACAAGGTCACGCAGGGCCGGGATCCAGGCCCCCAGCCCCTCCCAGGCCAGCTTTATCTCAGTTGCTGATTCTCAGCCTGAGGCCCTTGGAAAACAAATTTAGCCACATTCAAGTAGGCAGAGTACCTGCCTCGTGCTAAGGGCCCTGGATTGTAGGGGAGAGAGGGGGCTGGGCTCCCCCATGCCCCCCTTGGCAGGGAGTGTGGGGTATCCAGAGACACATCTAGTAGAATTCTTGTGTGGAGGTTAGGAGCACAGCTCTGGCTCTCCTGCGGCCTGGCTGTGTGATCTTAGATAAGTCACTTAACCTCTTTGAGCCTCAGTGTCCTCATCTGAGAAATGGGCATAATAATGGCATCTACTTCACAGAACCGTGGGACCATTCAATGAGGGATAGATTAAAGTGTTTATCACCGTAGTTAGGAGGAGAGGCTGCAGGGGCGGGGTGCATGGGACAGTCAGGGGCTCCTGCAGCCTCCATGGGCTTGTCTCAGTCTCAGCCTTCAGCAAGAAGCCGAGGTCAGCAGAGGTGGCCACCGGAAACCCTGCCGTGTTCGAGGCCGAGACAGAGCGGTCAGGAGTAAAGGTGCGCTGGCAGCGAGGGGGCAGTGACATCAGCGCCAGCGACAAGTACAGCCTGACCGCCGAGGGCACGAGGCACACTCTGACTGTGCGGGACGTGGGCCCTGCCGACCAGGGGTCCTATGCAGTCATCGCCGGCTCGTCCAAGGTCAAGTTTGACCTCAAGGTCAAAGAGGCAGGTAAGACCCTGGCCAGCCTTCCATGAAGTTTCAGCATCCGGTGGCAGCCCTGCCACCTCCCCATGGCCCAGCGTGCAGGAAGTGCTTTTCCACTTTCTTGCCTTTGCTTTGGCTGTGCTGTCTGCCAGGAATGCCCTCCCTCCTCTTTTCTGTAGCAAGACCCCTCTGAAGGCTCCCATGTGGCTCCTTGGCCTGTTCCAGCCTTGGTGGAAGTAGGGGCCATTTGGGGATGACGAAGGCACAATGTCCTCAGGACACCCACTCACAGATGGGGACTTGGCGGCTGTGTGTGTGCCGGGCGGGGAAGCCCTGGTTGCTGGGGGTGTGGAGGGAGCCCCAGCCCCGCCTGGGGATGGAGAGGAGGGACGGAGCTCAGAGCTGCTGGGGCAGACCCGCCAGGACGTGGGCGCAGGACCTGCAAGGGGGAAGAGAAGGCAAGACGCATACTGCTGATTCCGCCAGCCCGCAGAGATGGAGGGGGACCAGGGACGGGGGACGGCTCTCTGGTGAGAGGTGGCCCCACGACCGCTGCCCCTGCCCCTTCCAGAGAAAGCAGCGCCTGCACCGAGCCCTGCTCCTGCCCCTGCCCCTGCTGAGGCTCCTGGGGCCCCCGGAGAAGCCCCGGCCTCAGGCACTGAGGAGAGAGGAGGCTCCCCGAGTCCCGAAGGTGAGAGGGGCAGTGCAGGGGAGGCCAGGGCCGTTGGATGGGGTGTCCCAACACAGATCTCAAAGGCCTCCACCCACAGGGTCAAGCTCAGCGGTCCCTGATGCCTCCGGTGCCCCTGATGACCCCATCGGCCTCTTTGTGATGAGGCCACAGGATGGCGAGGTGACCGCAGGTGAGTGTGGGCTGAGGCACCCGGGGGTGGGCTGGGGAAGGGGACAGCAGGGCATCCCCCCAGCCCAGCCTGTCGCCCCTCTGTGTAGGTGGCAGCATCACCTTCTCGGCACGTGTGGCCGGAGCCAGCCTCCTGAAGCCGCCCACGGTGAAGTGGTTCAAAGGCAAGTGGGTGGACCTGAGCAGCAAAGCGGGTCAGCACCTGCAGCTTCACAGTAGCTACGACCGCGCCAGCAAGGTGGGCCTGCGGGGCACAGGGCTGGAGGCACGGGGCGGAAAGAGGGCAGGGAGGCCCCAGAGACACAGGCGGTGCTGGGGCTCACCCTGACACTGAGGGCACACGGGACATGCAAAGAAGAAACCTGGGGAGGCTGGGAAGTAGGTTGGAGGGCCGGGGGTACATGGGGAGAACGAGGAGGCCCAGGGGACCTGTGGGACCTGGGGGACTCACAGGGCATGATCATGTCAGGGGGGTGTATAAAGCTAGGGGGCAAGGAGGTCTAGAAGGCTGGGGGGGAGCATCAGCCAGTGAGGATGAAAAGCCCATGATAGATGTGTGTCAGAGCCCAAGCGGCCCTTCATTATATATAAGAAGATACCAGAGCTTGAGAGGTTGTTTTTGCTGGTCTGAGGTCACTCAGAGCCATGCCTTGAACTTGTGCTTTGACTCCCTGCTTCTGCTCCTTCTCCCACTCTTCCACAGTCTTGGCCCAGGCAAGTGGGCTTCTGGCAGGGCAGGGCCGACATGTTCAGTTGTGTGGATTGTGCACTGCACAAAAGTGCCTTATCTTAAGTGAATGTCATTTGCCTTGTAGGCATCACAGATTTATATTTTATCATCACCCTGTGCCAGCAGATGGCAGTCATGTCTTGAAAAGGGGTTTCCTATTTACACAAAACCCTCTGGGTTAACTAAACCCTGGGGGCTGAGAACGTTGGTGGCCATGCCTCCTTCAGGAGTGAAGGGCCTCCCTGGTCTCCCCTGACAACTCACTTCCACAGGTCTACCTGTTTGAGCTGCACATTACAGATGCCCAGGCTACCTTTGCAGGCGGCTACCGCTGTGAGGTGTCCACCAAGGACAAATTTGACAGCTGCAACTTCAATCTCACTGTCCATGGTGAGGGGAGCCTGGCATCTGTCCTGGGATCAGGGTCCCCATGGGTCCTGTTCCCCATGTCTGCCCCCATGCCTGCTCCCCTTAAGCCCCTTCCTGGACTCACCTCCCTCTCTGCCCCCAGAGGCCGTTGGTCCTGGAGAACTGGACCTCCGATCGGCCTTCCGTCGCACGTAAGTGGTTCCCTCTCCTCAGGGCCCAGGGGAGGCCAGCGCTGGGGTCTGAGGCCCCTCGGGGTCAGGGCTGGGAGAGATGTGGGGGAGGATGAAGTTGATAGGCATGGGGGACAGCAAGCTCCCCTGGGCAGTGAGGAACTTGTTCTAACCCCCACAGGAGCCTGGCAGGAAGTGGTCGGCGGATCAGGTACCCTGTCCCAGCCCCTACTTGTCCAGGACACAGACCCGGGAGCTCCCATCCAGCCAGTGCCCCTTCCTCCCTCAGTACCTCCCCCCACCCCCACCATCCCCAAGCCCATTCCAGTTGACTGCAGCCTTACTGGGTGTCCCTCTCCACAGTGACAGCCACGAGGACGCTGGAACTCTGGACTTCAGCTCACTGCTGAAGAAGAGGTGAGCCCCTGGGCAGCAGGGCCTAGGGCAGACAGCGAGGCCCCGGTTCAAACCCCAGCCGTGCGGTTTTCCAGCTGTGCGGCCCTGAGCTGGTCTTCTTGTCAGTCGGACGGGACCGTCCTGGTGTTGGGAATAGCAGAGGGCTCTGTGGACATTGTACCCCATGAACTCACATCCTCACGGGGTCGCCCACAGCCCCCGACAACTTGAGTCTATGATAGCTCGGCTCAGTAGGCTCCGGGGGACCCAGAGAAGCTGGGAACGGCTCCCCCAGCTCCCCCAGCTGAATTGCGTGTCCTCTCCCTCTCTCTCTCCCGGACCCTGCGTTATGGCTGGTGCTGCTGCGGCCCAGAGAGTAAGCTCCGCGGGTGGGCGCTTCGGGCGGCAGGGGGCTGGTGGGACTTTGTCAGGCTCCGGTGAGAGCCAGGGCTGGGACCCACACGGACCTGGTGAGGAGCCCCACTGACCAGGGCGTCTCTGCACCTCGGGTTCTCCTGACACCCGCCTGCCAGAGCTCAGGAGGAACAAGCAAGGCCACGCGTTCGGGGCAGTGTAAATGGAGGGACAGGGTGTGGCAGGGAGGGAGGAGGCTAGGGCCCCAGGTCCCTGCGGGCAGGTGGCCACGCCTCTAACTGTCCCCTGCTTTTCTGCCCCGCCTGGAGCAGCAGTTTCCGGAGGTGAGTGCCTGATGATGCCTGCACCCCTGTCACCTGTCTTCCTCAGGGACGCCCCCACATTGGACTCAAGTCCAATGCCAGCTCAAGTGGCACCACCAGAGGGGAAGGGGCAGACAGCCTGGGGCCGATAGGGCTCCTTGGTTGGGCCCCAGGGGAGGGTGGGGTGGCCCCCCCCTCCCCGGGTATCCCTTGAGGCCTCTCGGCGGGACTGGGATGCAGGGACTCAAGGCTGGAGGCCCCAGCTGAGGAAGACGTGTGGGAGATCCTGCGGCAGGCGCCCCCGTCGGAGTACGAGCGCATCGCCTTCCAGCACGGGGTCACTGACCTGCGGGGCATGCTCAAGAGGCTGAAGGGCATGAAGCGGGATGAGAAGAAGAGCACAGGTGAGCCCGCCCCTGCGGCGCAGAGGAGAGGCTGAGCGGCACACACGGGGCAGGCTGGGGTGGGGGAGAGCCCAGCTTAGCAAGAGACCACAGCGGAGAGCACAGGGGAGGTAGGAGGGGGTGGTGGGAGGACATAGCTCTCTGGCACAGCCACCGGCCCCCAAGGTGGGTGTGAGCCTTCGAGGGTGCAGGGCGGCGGAGCAGTGGGGACAGTGGCGGTGGTGCTCAGCCTTTCAGAAGAAGCTGGAGCCCGCCTACCAGGTGAGCAAGGGCCACAAGATCCGGCTGACCGTGGAGCTGGCCGACCCCGACGCCGAGGTCAAGTGGCTGAAGAATGGACAAGAGATCCAGATGAGCGGCAGGTGCGGTGGGTGGGGGTGGGGGTGGGGGCAGGTGCAGGAGCTCGGGGACCCTGGAGGCTCCCAGCCTGCTCTCCCTGCCTCTCGCTGCCTGTGTTCTCTATCTCTGCTGGTTCCTGCTCTGTCTGTCTCTCCCCATGTCCTTCTTTCTGGCTCTAACTTCCCATCTTTCTGTTTCCAATCTCTGTTCTTCTCTTTTTTTCCCTTTTTTTTTTTTCCCCTTCGTCTGACTTCCGCTCCCCGGGATGCTCCCGTGACCCCTTCTGCTCCACAGCAAGTAAGGCCAGCTCCTGGAGGGAAGGCTTGGGGTGGGGGCACGGGACCCCAACAGGGGGTTGGATGGGGCACCAGGGCCCAGGGGGTGAGTGTGGCTGAACCTCCATCCCCCGCGGCCCCGGGCCCAGGTACATCTTCGAGTCTGTGGGGGCCAAGCGCACGCTGACCATCAGCCAGTGCTCGCTGGCGGACGACGCAGCCTACCAGTGCGTGGTGGGCGGGGAAAAGTGCAGCACCGAGCTCTTTGTCAAAGGTGGGCCTGCACCCGGGACCCTGGGAACCTGCAGCCGGGATGGGGGGGGCGGGGCTGCAGAGGACAGACTGTCATGTTCTCCCCATGGGACAGAGCCCCCCGTGCTGATCACTCGGCCCCTGGAAGACCAGCTGGTGATGGTGGGACAGCGGGTGGAGTTTGAGTGCGAAGTGTCCGAGGAGGGGGCCCAGGTCAAATGGTGAGTGCCAAAGGTCACTTGTGTCCCAGGACGGGGTCCGGGTCAATGGGGGCATGGGCAGGGCCAGTGGGGGGGGGGCACACTGGGGGCCTCCCTGGAGGAGGCTACAGCGCTTCCTTGCCCACCCACCGGCCAGGCTGAAGGATGGGGTGGAGCTGACCCGGGAGGAGACCTTCAAATACCGGTTCAAGAAGGACGGCCGGAGACACCACCTGATCATCAATGAGGCGACGCTGGAGGACGCCGGGCACTACACGCTGCGCACCAGCGGGGGCCAGGCGCTGGCCGAGCTCATCGTGCAGGGTGAGGCCGCTCAGCCCCATGCCTGCCCTGTCTGCATGTTGCAGACAGGACCTGGGCAAACCCAGGATGATGGCCCTTGTGACCTTGGGCAGTCACCCGGCACACACGGAGCCTCACCATTCTCCTCTGGAGGGTCCCGTGGGCCTGGTTAACGTCCCCCCACCCCCCGAGACTCCCCGCGGGCACTGTACGACCGGAGGCACGCTCGCATCACACCCAAGCCTGCACATGTGTGTTCCCCCATATCCGCGTGATCACCTCGGGGATTCACGCCCACACCCACCGCCCCCAGCTCACAGCTCTGCCCTGCCCCCCAGAGAAAAAGCTAGAGGTGTACCAGAGCATCGCGGACCTGACGGTGGGCGCAAAGGACCAGGCAGTGTTTAAGTGTGAGGTGTCTGACGAGAATGTGCGGGGCGTGTGGCTGAAGAACGGGAAGGAGCTGGTCCCCGACAGCCGCATCAAGGTGTCCCACATCGGGCGGTGAGTGTGGGGGCTCAGCCCCATCGCGGAGGGGGAAAATGGGGGGGACACTGAGACAGAGACAGAGAGACAGGGAGAAACCGAGACAGACAGAGAGAAGAGCAGACAGAGACAGTGACTGAGAGAGAGACACATAGAGAGACAGGGAAAAACAGAGACACAGAGAGAGCTAGAAACAGAGAGACAGAAGGACAGAATGGCAGACACACAGACCCAGGACAGAGACTGCGGTAAAGAGACAGAGAGACAGAAGCATACAGAAGGGAGTCTTGCCGAGGCAACGGACAGACAGGGAAGTGGTGAGAGAGACAGGCTGGGAGCGCCCCGGCCTCCGGCCCCCAGCTCATGACCAGGGCAGGGCAGGAGGCCACCTGGACGCCAGCCCTGGCCAGGGGCCCTCACTCTCTCCCACTCTCTTACTCATGCCTCGAGCATCTGGGTTGGCCCGTGCTGGGCCCAAGTTCACAGAGATTAGTGAGACCAGCCCCTGCTCAGTCTGCAAGGGCCCAGCCAAGGGGCACTTGTGTATTGTCCACCTCTGAAAACACGTGAGGGACTAGAAAGTCAAAAATAGAGAAAGAAAGCATTTAAAATACCAGACCACCACTGAGCCAAGGGTGGGCCAGGGGCCCTTGGCGCCCTGACTATGGTGAGGCTGCTGGGGGGTGGGTAGCCTGGGGGGGGGGTCCCCTGAGCCCCCACTTCTCGGCAGGGTCCACAAACTGACCATTGATGACGTCACACCTGCGGACGAGGCTGACTACAGCTTTGTGCCTGAGGGCTTTGCCTGCAACCTGTCGGCCAAGCTCCATTTCATGGGTGAGCTGGCACCTGGCCGGGGTGGGGGCCCTGTGGCTGGGCTCTGCCTTCGCTTCCTGCCCCGTGCCACTTGCTCTTCTTTCTCTCACAGAGGTCAAGATCGACTTCGTGCCCAGGCAAGGTGAGTGTCGGGACCTCTTCCCTGGGCCCCCTCCACACATGTCCCCCTCCCGTCCCAGACAGCAGGAAGTGTGAGGAACCTGGAGTGAGGACCCCAAGACCCAGCCCAGCCCTACCACTCATAACCATGGGCCAGTTATAATCTCTAGAAACCTGTTTCCTCATCTCTAAAGTGGGAATCCTAAAAAAAAATAATAATAATAAAACGAAGTGGGAATCCTGAAAGGGCCTCCTCCATGGGAGCAGGAAAGGAGAAAAAAAGATGTGAGACTTCATTATTAAGTCTTTCTACCTTTATTTTATTATTATTATTATTATTATTATTATTATATTTTAGAGGGTGAAGGGGCAGAGGGAGAGGGGGAGAGAGAATCTCAAGCAGGCTCTATGTCTGGAGCCCGACTCAGGGCTCCATCTCCACCATGACATCATGACTTGAGCCGAAAGCAAGAGTCACATGCTTAGTGCACTGAGCGCCCAGATGCTCCAAATCTTTTCTGCTTTTAGACATACCCCTCCCGCTTGTAGATTAAACACCCATCAGGCATTTAGAATCCTAATGTCAGAACAGTCCGAGGCTGAGGCATGCTCGAGGTCAGTGCTTTCCAAATTAAGTTCACGGACTAGGTGACTCCATCTTAACAGGATTCCCTGGTGAAGTAAGTTTGGGAAACACTGAACCCTTACTCAGCCTCTTGCTGATTTAGAAGGTGTGCCAGCATGTCAAAGGCTCTAGAAAGTCCCGTGGTAAAAAAATGTGCTTAGCTTTGTCTAATCCAGGGTTTCCTACTTGACTGGGCAGCAGAAACATCTTTTTTCTTTATTCTGGCGGGACATTGGTGTTCCCTCTGAACACAGTGTAAGAAATGCTACAGCAGGCGACCTGAGGTTACAGACCTTCCCGGGAACTTCCTGGGGGGGGGGGTTGGAAACGTTCTACATCTTGACTGAGGCTCAGGTGTACACATTTGTCAAAACCCGTCGAGATGTATGCTCAAATGATGGCATTTTATTGTGTGTAAATTATACCTCAGAGTGACTGAGAATCAACAACTAGGGACACATGCTCCTTCCAGGATCCCCCACTTTCAGGGGGCTTTCTCTGACCTACACCATCATCCCCTCCCCCAGAACCTCCCAAGATCCACCTGGACTGCCCGGGCCGCAAACCAGACACCATTGTGGTTGTGGCTGGAAACAAGCTACGCCTGGATGTCCCTATCTCCGGGGACCCGGCTCCCACTGTGATTTGGCAGAAGAGCATCCCACAGGTACTCCCTCCTGTACTTCCCCAGCTGCCAAATGGGTGCGTGGGACCAAAGGATGTTGGCGTCTGTTCCCCACCCACATAGGCAGGGCCTACAGCTAGCTGGTCCCCGGAGGGAGGTGGGCGAGGTGGGCAGCAGAATGGGGGTGGGCAAGGGGAGACAGAAGGGCTGCTGGGCAGGGAGTCCCTCCAGGCCAGGTCAGCCCCACCGCTTCCCTCCTGCTCTGTTCCCAGAAAAACAAGGTCCCGGCAGGGCCAGCCCCTGACGCCACAGGGGATGCTGGTGCCAGTGACGAGTGGGTGTTTGACAAGAAGGTGAGTGCGGCTGATGGTGGGCTCAGGCTTGTTGACCTTCTGTCGTTTTCTGCCCACACGGTTTCCACCCTTCAGTGAGGTCTCCGTGAAGGCACCACATCTGGCCAGCTGTGCTCCTGCCCGGGCATGGTCTCTGGGGGACCCTCATGCTGCAATCAGGCACAAGTCCCCTTAACATTGCTGGGGCACCCTCCTGCCTGGGGTGTTCCCTGGCTCCCGTCTTCAGGGCTGACCTTCACTTTGTACTTCTTCCCGACCAGGGAGTGGGTTTCCCTGTAAGACTAGCTGCCTGGGCACCACTCAGGCCGGCTTTTCCAACACAGTCAGCTCCTCCACCTACCTGAGTTCTTTCAGGACCCTCAGCTCTGTAAGGTCACGTTATTCCCGTTCAGCAGATAATAAAACCGAGGCACAGAGAGAATAGGTGATCACCTGAAGTTCCTTTTTTTTTTTTTTTTAAGATTTTATTTATTTATTTGTCAGAGAGAGAGTGAGTGAGAGCGAGCACAGGCAGACAGAGTGGAAGGCAGAGGGCAGAGTCAGAGGGAGAAGCAGGCTCCCTGCCGAGCAAGGAGCCAGATGTGGGACTTGATCCCAGGACGCTGGGATCATGACCTGAGCCGAAGGCAGCTGCTTAACCAACTGAGCCACCCAGGCGTCCCGGTGATCACCTGAAGTTCCACGGCAAAGCTGGAGCTAGAGCCCAAGAGCCTCGCCCCAGTGCTTTGCCCCCCGCGGGCCCCACATCGAGGTTTTTGGACTAGGCGCTCACATGAGTGGTTTCCGCTCAGGCCGCATTTGCTCCCCGGACCCTGCTCTGAGCTCTGTTCCCACCTCGAGCCATTGCAGACGCTGTCAAAGCCTGCGGGGTCCGACTGGGGCCCTTTTCCCCAAGTTCCCCTCCCCCCCCAGCTGCTGTGTGAGACCGAGGGCCGGGTCCGCGTGGAGACCACCAAGGACCGCAGCATCTTCACTGTCGAGGGGGCAGAGAAGGAAGACGAGGGTGTTTACACTGTCACGGTGAAGAACCCTGTGGGCGAGGACCAGGTCAATCTCACAGTCAAGGTCATCGGTGAGGCTGGCTGGCCCAGGGCCAAGAGGGGAAGACAGAGGGGCAAGCAGGGAGCACCCATCCATCACTCAGTTACGCCTTTGACAAACATCATAGGGCGTGCTCTCAGCTCTGTTGAGAGGACTGGGATTAGGACACAGGGTGAACATGGGCATTGGGGAACCATAAAGCATCAATCACAGGCTGGTGACATGATCAGAGCTGCATTCTAGAAATGTCCATGGGGCAGAGGAGGCAGGCACTAGCTGTTGGTTGGGGTGGTGAGGGAACTAGCAGCGCTGGCCCTAGGACTGGGGAAGGGCTGATGTGGGTCCACCCCCCCCCAGATGTGCCAGACGCCCCTGCGGCCCCCAAGATCAGCAACGTGGGTGAGGACTCCTGCACGGTGCAGTGGGAGCCCCCTGCCTACGACGGAGGCCAGCCCATCCTGGGTGAGTGGAGGGCATAGGGCTAGAGCCGAGGGCCAGGTTGCGGGGGTGTCCAGGCTCCAGACCAGAGCTCCCGCCTGGCCCTCCTCAGGCTACATCCTGGAGCGCAAGAAGAAGAAGAGCTACCGGTGGATGCGGCTGAACTTTGACCTGCTGCGAGAGCTCAGCCACGAGGCCCGGCGCATGATCGAGGGCGTCGTGTATGAGATGAGAGTCTACGCGGTCAACGCCATCGGCATGTCCAGGCCCAGCCCAGCCTCCCAGCCCTTCATGCCGATTGGTGAGGCTGCCTGGCCTGGCATGGCCTACGCCCTCCCTGGTCAGGCTACTCTGTGGGCGGCCACCATACGAGACCACATCAGGGTCCCCTTTAAGCCTCAGTTGGGGCTAAGCATCTTCATTTCACAGATGGAGAAAGTGGGGTTCCCAACAGTTAAATGACTTGCTCAAGGTCACCTAGCTGGTAGGTAGGGGTGGAGCCGAGACTCACACCACTCTGACTGCTGGTGCCACTCAGGCCTCACTTTCCACATCTATAAAATGGGAATGATGACAATATCTACTTCATGGAACTGCTGTTAGGATGGCATACAACAGGTGCTCAATAAATTTCAGTGGACCCCTCTTCCTTGCTCCCTTCAACCAGGGAGGGAGGGTGATGCCTATGGGGAAGCAAGCTGCAGGCCTTTCCCTTCAGGGACTGACTTCCAGTTTGCTTAACTCTTAGTGGACTCATCTAACCTCACAGTGCCAGGAAATTCCCAGTTTTTCCCGAAATGCTACAATTTGTAGCATTTCCTCCATTGTCTAAGGAAGTGGCTCCTTGTAAGCATGTTCCTTCTCTGGGGTATCTTTTCCGATTTACAGCTCTCTTGGGCCTGCTGCCTCTGCTTATGTCTTTAAGCCTGTGCAGAGACAGGTCTTTTCCCGGAGCAGAGCTCTTTCTGGCAGGGCTTGGAACCCAGACAGCACGGGGTGGGGGGAGCGCCCCCGTGGGGCCAGTGGTCACTTGGGGGGCTGGATCACGGCCCTTCGGTCTTCCTGGTGGTGCAGGCCCAGTGGGGCTCCTCTCGGACTCCCCCTGTGCCTAGGCCCCCCGAGCGAGCCCACCCACCTGGCGGTGGAGGACGTGTCGGACACCACCGTCTCCCTCAAGTGGCGGCCGCCGGAGCGCGTGGGAGCGGGCGGCCTGGACGGCTACAGCGTGGAGTACTGCCGCGAGGGCTGTGAGTGCCCCGGGCCGCACCGCCCCTGGCCCAGCCTCCAGGCCCATCGCCCCCGCGCTGGGTCCCAGACAGCCTGGGGTGGGGCGGGAGCGGGGGTGCGGGGGCTGCGGACGCCGACGACGCTGCTCCCCGACCAGGCTCCGAGTGGACGGCCGCCCTGCAGGGGCTGACGGAGCGCACCTCGATGCTGGTGAAGGACCTGCCCACCGGCGCGCGGCTGCTCTTCCGTGTGCGCGCCCACAACATGGCCGGGCCCGGAGCGCCCGTGGCCACCAAGGAGGCCGTGACGGTGCAGGAGATACTGCGTGAGTGGCCCCTGTGCAGTCACGGGACAGACCTGCCACGGACGGCCTGGCCCTTGGGGTCGGCGGAAGGGGGGGCACATCCGGAGAGCCCCTGCCGGGAGGAGGGGACAGGAGAGCCTTTCTTCATGTCCCAGGCCCAGGGCAAATATTCGGAGAGGGCTCCCTGCGGTTTTCTGGCACGGGTTCTGGGACAGGAACATGTAGGCCACCACACCATTGTCCTTGAGCTCTGTTGTATGAGCCTCTCAGTTCAACGGGTATTGTCCCTGTGCCCCTGACTCGGTATCAGATTAACCCCTCTGGGATCCACTTCTCATTCCTCTATTCCCAGCAAAGGCTCAATCACGTAAAGATTGGAAAGAGGCAGCAGCGTGGGGTGCAAACAGCCTGGGGGATAGGGTAGAGACCAAGATCCTGCGTTTGCATTCTGGCCTGTGACTTGCTAGCTGTGTGACCCTGAACCACTAGCTCACCCTCTCCGATCCCTGCCTCTTATAGGGTGTGGTGAGGCCGCGGTGGAAGCAGGGATTTTGTAGACCCTCTGGGGCTAGGCTTGGGGAGCTAGGGGCAGGGCCACCTCAGCAGCCTCCTGGCCCCGCCTCCGTGAAGGGAGGAGCTGTGGCGCTCCTGGGGTGGGGCTTTCCCCTTGCTAAGCCACCCACTCGGTACCCACAGAGCGGCCACGGCTCCAGTTGCCCAGGCACCTGCGCCAGACCATCCAGAGGAAGGTTGGGGAGCCTGTGAATCTCCTCATTCCTTTCCAGGTAGGGCCGGCCACCCTCCCTGTGCCCCCGCCGTGTGTCATCTATGCCTAGCGGGGAGACGTGTCTCGGGGCTGACCAGACCCTGAAATGTCACCCAGTCGTGCCAGGCTCGGGGGTGAGCTGTCCCTCTCCACAGGGCAAGCCCCGGCCTCAGGTGACCTGGACCAAAGAGGGGCAGCCCCTGGCAGGTGAGGAGGTCAGCATCCGCAACAGCGCCACAGACACCATCCTGTTCATCCGGGCTGCCTGCCGTGCCCACTCTGGAACCTACCAGGTGACGCTGCGAATCGAGAACATGGAGGACAAGGCCACGCTGGTCCTGCAGATTGTTGGTGCGTGGCGCTGGGCCCCCTCCTCTGGGGTGGGGGGAGCCCCCCCAGCAGATGGCACCTTCCAGCTGGACTCTCTCCTGCAGACAAGCCAAGCCCTCCCCAGGACATTCGGGTCGTGGAAGCGTGGGGTTTCAACGTGGCTTTGGAGTGGAAACCACCCCAGGATGATGGCAACACAGAGATCTGGGGTTACACAGTACAGAAAGCCGACAAGAAGACCATGGTGAGCCTGGGTTTCTGGGCGCCCCATATAGACCCTCCCTAGGGCCACTCAGACTCCCTCCCCTGATCTTAGAAAGGGTCTGCTGCTCATCCTCCCTGTTTGACCTGGTTCCTGCCACAGGTGGGGTGCAGACACCAGGGGCCCCCAAAAGAGGCCCCTGACGGGTAGTAGGGCCAGGCCCCCAAGAGCCTCCCTTTCCTCCACACCCCCAGGAATGGTTCACTGTCTTGGAACATTACCGCCGCACTCACTGCGTGGTTTCAGAGCTCATCATTGGCAACGGCTACTACTTCCGGGTCTTCAGCCATAATATGGTGGGACCCAGTGACAAAGCCGCCACCACTAAGGAGCCTGTCTTTATCCCCAAACCAGGTGCTGTACCTTTACTCTCACTCCTAGGAGGATCCGGGGCAGGGGGAAGGGTGGGAGCAGGGAGGGGGCCTAGTGTGGCGTGACACTCTCGGTACAAAGTCCTATCACCAACAGGCATCACGTATGAGCCACCCAACTATAAGGCCCTGGACTTCTCTGAGGCCCCGAGCTTCACCCGCCCCCTGGTGAACCGCTCAGTCATCGCCGGCTACAACGCTATCCTCTGCTGTGCCGTCCGGGGTAGCCCCAAGGTAGAGAGCTTGGGGCCCTGAGCCAGGCAGACTCAGGAGGCAGGGTTCAGAGGCTCCAACCTCCACTGGTCCTCGCCCCAACCTTTCCCTGAATTCTGTCTCACGGGGGCTCACAGCGAGGCTCCTCTCCCTGAAGAGGGCCTTGGCAGTCTCCATTGGCTCCCTGGTCATCCCCTGCTTGGGCATCATGTGGACCCTAGTGGGAGCCCGTAGAATAGAAACAGGTTCTCTCCAGGCCTCCCGTCAACCTGAGATGGTCTGCCTTCCTCCCTTGACCTGATTATAGCCCAAGATTTCCTGGTTCAAGAATGGCCTGGATCTGGGGGAGGACGCCCGCTTCCGCATGTTCAGCAAGCAGGGAGTGTTGACGCTGGAGATTAGAAAGCCCTGCCCCTTCGACGGGGGCATCTATGTCTGTAGGGCCACCAACTTACAAGGCGAGGCACAGTGTGAGTGCCGCCTAGAAGTACGAGGTGAGGAGCCTGCGGGACCAGGGCCCAGGGTGGCGGAGCAGGCAGGGAACCAGCTGGGACTCTGCTGGCCTGGCCCCCGCAGCTGCTCTGGCTGAAAGAGCAGTGACCCCATTGCGTCCAACATGGGCACTGGCTTCTGCTGCCACAGCTGCTCCCTTGGGAGGCTGGGGGGACATGGAAGGTACTGGAAGGGGAAACACTCATGTGGCGCGGCCTCCTTCTCCCCTGCAGTGCCTCAGTGACCGACTGGCTCCCCAGAGGCCAGGTACGTACTCCCAAGTCACCCCAAGGCCCCGGCCCGAGTCAGAGGCCAAGCCCTGGCCCTTGGTTTGGGGGCAGCCATCGGGAAATGGAAGCGCCTCTCACAGGGCTCAGTCCAGCACATTCATAAGGGAACCTGTCTTGCAGGCGCCAAGGGATGCCGGCCGGTGTCCCGGGAGCCTGGAAGGACGCTGCCCAAGCCGCCTTCCCATTGTTGGCTGTGTGTGCACGAGTGTGTATCCGGGGCTGGGCTGGGAGAGCGTCACTGGGGCGGCGCCAGGAAGATGAGCAGGGGGTGCTCTGCACAGACCGAACCGCCTGAGCTCCCCCCGGAAGTTCTCAGGTCTTTGGAAAAAAGTTGGTGGGCTCAGGAAATGGTGGTTGGGGACAGGCCTTTCTGGCCTGCCACATCTTCTCAGTGGATAAGGACAATAAAAGATGAGTGCAGTCACAGCTGGCTCTTGTCCGAAGTGTTGGTTTTCACAAAAAGCACAGGGAAATACACTTGACCTTCTGAGCAAACTGGGGCAGGTGTTCTGTCCCCCAGATGAGTTAAAGGAGGCTGAGAGGGGAATCCCAAATTCATAGAACACTAGAAGAAACCTCCATCATCCCCCCCGCGTATGTTCTTCCAATGAGGAAAGGAAGGGGCAGTGACGAAAGTGCATTAGCAACAGAGCAGTAACCCAGGGCGCTCCTGCCTGGTACCTTGTGCTCTGTATGGTCTTTGACCTGCTGACCTGTGCTCACAGCAGCCTGGATGTGGGGCGGAGCTGAACTTCAGCGTGGCTCTGTGCCCATACGGCCTGGAGAGGAGCTGCCCCAGGCTGCCCTGGGGTCCCAGTGCACAACAAGCCCATGACCCTCCCACACCTGTTTCCCAGTAGGAGAGGGTGGTCCTGTCCAGCATGAGATACTGGGAACCAGGGCCTTCCTCTGCTCCTCCCTGCTGGAAGCCTAAATCCAATCACCAGTTTACTTTTGGGAAGGGGAGGCCAAGGGGTCTGAGATGCCCTAACAGAATGTGGATAGTCTGGGGCGCCTGGGTGGCTCAGTCAGTTAAGCACCTGACTCTTGATTTTGGCTCAGGTCAGGACCTCTGGGTGGTGAGATGGAGCTCCACGTGGGGCTCTGCGCTGGAGGTGGAGCCTGCTTCAGAGTCTCCTCCTCCCCTCACCCCCTGCACTGCTCGCTCAAAAACAGCGGTTGGTCTTCTTGCCTAGAGAGTGTCAGAAGTTTCCCAAGGGCATAGAAAAAAGAATTCCAGGAAGGCTGGTCCTAGGGTTGCTCCTGTCAGAGTTCTACTCAGCCCAAGGCACTGTTGGCCAAGAGCTCAGAGCCCGGGGCTCCAGGCCCTGTGGGACTCCCTGGCCAAGTCATAGCCCAGCTTGACCCTGCCCATGAAGGGCCAGGGGAGCCTTGGTTCTCCTTCACAGCTACGGGACTCTGCTCAGGTGTCTTAGCCCCATTTGGCTGCTTTCTCCAGTGGCCACTTCTTAGCACAGCCGCTCCCTGCAGGGCGAGGGGGCAGAGGGCAGGAAGCCCCTCTCCTAACCTCTCCGAGTGAGGGGCCCTGCTGGGTCAGTGGGGTGCGAGGCTGGGGCTTCCGCATATCAGGACTCAGAGGGGCATGGTCTCATCTCTCTCCTTCGAGGCCTGAGTGGCCTTTCTGGAGTCCATGGACAGACCTCCTCAGGCCCGGGCTGAGAGGAGGCATCGTTAAATACAAGGCAGTCAGGGGCCCAAGGAGAGCTGAGGATATTTATTTCACATTCACACATCTGTACATTTTCTATAAATAATGTAGCACTGAACTATGTACAACCATCTCTTGCCCACACCCGGTGCCAGGAGACGCCGCCTGCAGACACTGGCTGTGTTCACTGACTTTGGCCCCATCCCACCCGGCTTCCTGGGCCTGGCAGCCAGTGGTCGCTGGGCCTCTCCAAGCCCAACCACTCTGCTCTCTCAGGCCAAAGGCAAGGCAGACCTTAGGGAAACTGCTGCTCAGCAAAAAGGAGCCCTCGCTCCCTGCCCCCACCAGCCTGGGAAAGGCGTAAGGACGAGGGAGGCTGCCACTCACTCTGCCACCCCGTGACTCTCCCTGCCTTTCCCTGCCCACCGCTTGTCTGGGCAGACAGGCCTCAAGCTTCCCTCCCTCGGTACCAAGTGGGACTTCGCCCAGCACCCAATCATGCCGGATCCCGGAGGACGGAGAGCCAGAGCCCTGCCCTGGAGGGTTAAGAATGCCAAGGATGAGGAACCACAACACAACTCTCAGGGACACGCAACGGTGGGCTCCTACTCTACTCAGAGTGTTTAGAAGCCACTGGCCCAAAAGACAGACAGACATCACTCTTGAGCCCTGAGGGAAGAGTAGACTGGTCTCCAGGGAATGGAGAGGGAGCAGGTAGAGGAAACCAGCGGAGCCCTGTGACAGACACTAAGACACGCTGAGACACACAACTGTGAACCAACTAAGCCACGGCTAGGGGCTAGCAGAGAACACACGCGCAGCATTGTGTCCTTGCGAACAGAAGACGCAAGGGCATCCCCTGGACTGGGGGGCTCTCAACCCCTCCCATCAGCTCGAGACGGGCCGGGGCGGGGTCCTGAGGTCTTCCTCCCTGCTGCGGACTGCAGCCACGTATGAGAAGAGACACAACACAGAGTAGCAGATCTCATGGGCCTAGAGGGGAGAGGAAAACCAGACCGATCAGATTCCTGAGACTCCCGACATCACCACGTGGGGAGATGCGCCCAGCAGGAAACTGCCCTCGCGGCTGGCCGGTGGGACAGGGCATCTGTGTGCGTGGGTCTCTCCCAGAGCTGAAGACTCGTTTTGGCTTCAGCTGAACCTGCGGCATCTAGACCAAGCTCAGCTCTCCAGCCATCCCTGGTCGGCCTGCCCCCGTGCCCTCGGCGGGCCCGCCCCACTCCTGTGGGAAGGTCCCCGGGGAGCCCTGTGCAGACCGGCCTGCCGGACTTGGGGGGCACACTCACCATTGGTGTCTTGTACTTGTGGCTCACCACTTCTTTAATTTCAGGAACTAAAACCGGACGGGCAAGAGACAAAACAGAAAGTTCAAAACTAAGAGCGATAGTGCCAGGCTCCCCCAGGCGGCAGCGCCCGGTACCGGGGTCCCCTTCCCCACGGTGGCCTGTCCCAATGGCTGCAGCGGCTTCTGCTCGGACAGCTCCTGCCCAGCCGCTGCCGGGTGAGAGGACACGGCCCCAGACTCCTCGGCCAGGCCTGTGCGCTCTGTCGTGGCTCCCTGCTCGATGGCTGCAACTCTAGCCACTTCTGTGAGAGCCTCAGCACGGGAGCAGGCTGGCCTTTCACCACGGCCCCGAGGAGCTGCTGTGGGGTGTCCCCCCGTGTCGGCCGGGTGAAGAGAGTCGTCTCTAGCCTGTGCCATCACCTGAGACGCCCAAGAACTCCTCCCCGTTCCCAGCCCAACACTCTGTTTGTGTTCAGCATGGTTCCCTGTACCCCCAGCCCCTACGCAGAGCGTCCTGAGGCTGGACGGGGAAGTGGCATGACCCTAACACCCAGCAGACTTGTAAGCGTCCTTCCCTGAGTGGCAGGAGAGGCCCAGGCCTGCCTGTGTGAGGGAGAGCGTCAGAGGGCTCTGGAGCAGACACACCGAGCAGAAGACAGGCGAGTACAGCACCCGGGGAGGGAGGTGACAAGGACCATCAGGCAAAATACACACATGTCCACAGCCCAGAATGCAAGACTAAGTCACCCCTGCCCTGGCCATGCAGGGGTTCTGCTTGGCCAGAGGAAGGAGGAAGGCCCCCCCTGGGGCTCAGCCATCCTGATGGCCCCTGGAGGTAGGAGCAGAGGGGCGTGGTGTCCCCCTGGGGGCCAGAAAAGGTAGGATGAGAGTTGGCCACACCTTTTTACTGACCCTGGGAGGTAGAACTTGTGGGGGGACCCAGGGTTACCAGGGGATAAACTCATCATAGGTAGAGCAAGAAGCCCAGGTCCTTCTCCTGAGTTGAAAGATTCCCCCAAACATCTCTCTGGCAGAACAGGGAAGGGAGCACACAGGGGGGAAACTCAGAACCAGTAAGCCAGCACAAGGGGGGAGGGAGGCCAGGAGGAGGAGGGTGAGGAGAAAAGGGATGGGACAGACTGGCGAGTGAGCAGCTAGTTTGCTTGAAGGGGCCCATCCCACCCACGGCGGGGCCCAGGCAGGGTCCTGTGGGAGGCAGCACGAGCCGAGATCACTTTACCTGCTGGAGAACGAAGGTTTTCATAGCAGCGATGAGGGGCACAAAAGAATGAAGCACAAACACAGCAGGAACTCAAAGCCCCAGGGTGAGAACCCACTACAGCACCACCGCTCAGCAGCAGCGCCTGGCTGCGGGGAGGCCGGCTCCCAGCCTCCGGCGACAGCTGCCCTGCCTGCCTCGGAGGCCCATGGGGCTTCCCTGCCCTCTAGAGTGGCTACCCGGCCCCCGCACGTCCCTCTTCCAGCATGGAGGCCAGGTGGATGCCAGGGGGGCACTGGGGTGGCTGGAGGGAGCCCTGGGCTGCTAGGAGGAGCTCAGCAGGCGACATGAACACAGCAGAGCTTGAAAACTGCCCGTCTGCTCTGCCCCAGAACTTTCTGACCACCAGCTGGCCGAGAAGGGGGAGGGGCGTCCACTCACGGAGCCTCCACTGGAGCGTTTCTGAGCTCTAAACCCATCTAAGGCCACTTGCTCTTCTGCGACCCCTTCCCTAGCAGCCACTGTCTCTCTCTTCTTTCTTCCTCCTTCCCCTGGCACCTCGCGGCTTCCCTTTGCTTCCCTGTCACTCCTAAGCCTCCTGACCTCTCTGCAGAGGCGCTTCTTCTCTCTGCCTCTAGTCCCTCCTCTGGAGCGCCGAGGTTTGAGTTACTGCCATGTGAGTCCAGACCTAAGAGCAAAATAGTGTAATTACCAAATTCCTCCAGGACAAAGACGCCTCGGACTGTATTGCACTTTTTAATGTGATTCAGCTCTATGAAAACCTGCAAGAGAGGGAGGGAGGGCGGGGTCAGGCCCGGAGGCTCTCCCCCTGCCCAGGCTGCCCGCTCCCCCAGCTACAGCCCCGCCCCCCCGGCACAGAAGACCTAGTTCCCAGAGGGAGGGCCGCAGAATCCACACACACACAACTCAAAGCGCTAAGAAGCGAAGACAGCAGAAAGGGCATGTACCTTCCGCTCCTGGCCGGAGGAGAAAGCATGGGAGAGAAATGAAGGCGTTAGTTTTAATGGTCAGACCCCACCCGAAGGCCCCTCTGCTGTCCTGGGCTGCCCGCCCATACCCTCTGCCCAGGGCAGCGCCTGGAGGACACGGTGCCCCGGGGGTCTCCCCCGTCAGCCCATCAGCTCTCTACCCTTCCATGCATCCTCCTCCGGCGCAGAGGGCTGGCACGGGCGCAAAGCTCCCCTCGGACTGTCCTCGGGGTGGGAGGTGTTGATATCATCCTTGAAACAAAATCCAGGCTCTCCCAAGAGGTACGCGGCAGAGAACAATGGCTATCGCTTGGGAGCACCGACTGCGAGTTCTACAATCCTATCTGCGAGCCTCACATCCATGCGGCCCAGTGTGCAGCACGACCCTCGTTTTACAGAGAAGGACACAGGATCAAGCAATCTATCTGCTCACGAGTAACGAAGCTGGGCTCTGAGTCCAAGCACATCCTGACCCGGAAGATCCGTTTGTGACCCCGCCCTGGAGAACTCCACCAGAGGCCAATGCGTCCTCAACTCCAACAGACCCCACGGCCGTTCTCCTGTGATCAGTCAGGGCCTGACTCCCCCTCTCAGCAGGATCTCTCTTCTAGGGCAAAGCCTTAAACTACAGACCAGCAGCTTGTACCTATCCATGGACTGGTTAGACACTGGGTCGGTCCGGGTTGGGGGGGACCCAGGAGGGGGCTGGCCGCTGTTTAATAAGACCTCCTCTTCGGAAGGTGAGGCATCAGGGGAAGCCACAGCACTAAAAGGCGGTCAGAAGCCTGTTCCCCAAGAAGTGCCGGCACCTTCGTGTTCCAGGAAAGAGCTTCACTAAACCTCTCCTTGGGCTGACCCTAAGGTCTCAGGTATGCTATTTAATATATTAAAGTCACAGGCAGGAAATATACTGCTGGAAATAGACTGCCTGAGCAGCTGTTTCCCATCACACCAAAGCTGCCCGCTTGGGTTCCTGAAAGAAGAAACTACAATGGCAAGGGGAGGAAGAAAGCCACGGAGTCCAGAGGGCCACCTCCCCCGAGTGTGTGCAGCCTGGCCCGGGGCTGTGGTGCTCGCACACTCCGACCTGGCTCACAGCCTCAAGGGGAGGAACCAGGATGTCAGGGAAGGGGTAGGGAAGGCACTTGTGTGAAGAGACAGAACTGGGAACGGACCTGGGATGACGCGCTGGCCTCAGAAAGGAATTAGCTTAAGGACTGTCCACTGAGAGAAAAAGTAACACTGTGTTAAAAGACCAAGAGAAAAAAAAAAGTCAGCTCCTATGGTGGGATCACAATGAGAGAAAGATGGACTCTGAAGTGCTCCGCAGCCAAAAGAAGGGGAATGGGGCCTGTGGAGCAGGGGACAGAGTGGGGACACTCAGAGGAACGGAAAGAATAGGAAGAAGAATCAGCAGGAGAAATGGGCAAATAAACACACATACTCCAGGTAAGACAGACACAAGCTCCACACGCGCACACGCACGCACGCGCACGCACACTAGCTTCGTGCACACCGGAAACACGTGAGGAGATCAGCTGGTCTAGACTCTCAAAGCAAAACCACCAAGCAGAAGCACACCCTGGGAACAAGGGAACAAGGCAGACACTGTGCGAAGAAGGGCCAAGTGAGACGCTCCCACTCACACTGTGCTGGGTCTAATGGACGGAGGCAGCCTAGCCACCAAGGCTCCCTCTCTTTCCCCACCTCCCACGGAGGCTCCTCCTGCACCTTCTGGGTGGTGGCCAACGTCACTGCGCCCTCCCTCTGATTTCTGTCTCTGGTCCAGCTGCTCCCAACCTCCCACTAACCCCGAAGGCCCCGAGGCTCACTGGGAAAGCACTGGGACCTGGGCACTGAGCCTTTCTGCGGATGGAAGAACAGGGCCAGGCAGCCGCTGCTGCCCCTCCCACCTACCTGGCTGTGCATGAACTTGAGATTGATCCCTTCTAGGGTGACCTGCAGCAAGCCGCCCTCACCAGTCTTCATGTCCTGCACAGGGAACTCGCCACCCAGTTCAGGGCCTGCGGTGGGGGAGGAGGTCGTCAGCTAACTGGGGCGGGGACCCCGGGCCTGAGCTCCTGGTTAGGCCTCTGACCCTCAGGACGGACAGAACCAAGCAGAAGGCCCTTGCTCGGGGAGTCACTGTCTTCTCACCGGGTTTGATGCTCTGCTGTCGGGCCGCGGCTCTCTCCATGCTGTCCTTCACGCAGTAGTACAGTTCCCGACACTGCGGCACGGGGGACAGAACATCCCGTCATCTGGGCCTCCCAGGGTCCCCCTGCTCCACTCTCTACCGTCAGCCAGGGCCAGGCCACGGGGACAGCCTGCCGCATCCCACATGACAGCCAGACATAAAGGAGGCTCTCGACATGGATTGTGGAACTTCAACTTCCTTGCAAGAAGCTCGACGCTTCGCCCTCAGCACCCACCCCCGTCCAGACGGAGCTCCTGGGTACCTTCTTGGTATAGAACTTGTTGAGCTGAGTCTCAGAGCCATTTCTGCGCCACAGGCACAGCACCTTGGTCTTGGGGCAGTAGGTCATGTTGATGAGCTTCTCGTACCACCAGCGTTCGTACACCGTCCCGATGTTACTCCGCAGGACCACGCAGTCATCACACACCTGCGGAGGCCATGGGGAGCCTCAGCGGGCCTTGTCGCCTGGACTCTCCGTCAGCCCAGGCTGCACGGCCCTGTCTCTGGGGGGAAAGGATAGGACGGCTGGTCCTGGGAGCAACCCCACGGTCAGCTTCTCGGCCTCCTGCTTACTGTCTTCCTTTGTAGGGACACAGACATTGACCTGCCGGACGTACTGTCTGCTAGAAAGGTTACTGAAACAAAAGGAATCATGGAGAGGAGCCTGTGGGCAGGGAAGGAGGCGCAATCGGTGCTTCAACTTTCACTTCAACCCACGTCTGTCACCTCTTATATGCTCTCAACTTAAGAGGATCTCATGCCGCCACGTGCCACCCTGAGGAATGATCTCTGTGGACGCGCAAAGGCAGGAGACTACAGCAGGCTTAAGCAAGGAGGGAAAAAGGGAATCAATGATTTTCTAATACTGGTTTAGCCTTAGTTCTGCACAAATCTTTTAAACAATTAATCACCTAAGTGACACATGGGCAATGCTTATTGCAAAAAATATAATACAGGGAGGTATAAATTAAAAGGCAAACTTCTCCTTCACATTCTCTTTTTAATACTCTAAGTATTTAATTAACTAATTAACTAATTAATTTATTTTGAGAGAGAGTGTGTGTCCGTGCATGCAAGTGAGAGTGAGTCAGGGTGGGGAGGGGCAGAGGGAAAAGGAGAGAATCTTAAACAAGCTCCACATCTGGCGTGGAGCCCGATGTCGGCTCGATCTCATGACTCGAGCCAAAATCAAGAGCCACGCAGGTGCCCCCTTCACGTTCTCTTCTTATTCAACATTCTCCCTCTCAGATCAGACTGCATTAGGTTCCCCGCTTCCCGTTACTTAGCTGGGTCACCTTGGACAAGCTGGCCTCATCTGCATTTCCTCATATGGAGATTAAATAAGTCAATGTGCATAGAATTCTTCAAACAAAGCTGGGCACATAGGAAGTCCCTATAATTAGATGCTATAACATTATAATTATAATATAAAAAATGTAACAATGATTATCACAACCCCATTGATGGTTCTCAAATCTTTCTCCACATGTGACCCATTTTCCTGAGTTCCTGAACCTCTATCTGGATGGCTCACAGGCAGCACCTTGCTCTCATCACGCCCAAATCTGAAGTCGGCATTTTCTGCTGGGCAGATCCTCCTTCCGAGTTCCCTGTCGCCATTCACCCAGCGGTCCAAGCCAAAAATGAAGGAGTGATGTGAGACTCCTTTTTTCCTTCTCACTACACTAAGTTCTGTCCATTTCACCTCAAATACCCGTGGAACTGTCCCCCTCCCCGACTCCAGCTGGTAATTCATACTTCTTTTAAATGTAAGCTCCAAGGTCATTTCCAAGGGGTCATCCACTACTCCTAGATCCTCTGCTATGTATTCCTGCACTGCCTGCCCCTCTGCATCTTCTCCCATAACGTTCATCATACTTCCTGACACTTCGTTTCCTTAGCTGACTTCCCCAATGGCTTGTCAACCCCATACGGGCAACAGAAACCATGTCTCGCTTACTCACTGCTACAACCACATACCCACAGTACCTTGGCCTATAGTATGTGCTCCATAATTTAAAGTGAATGAAAAAGGAATATGCAAAACTACCAGTCTACTATGTAGAAGTTACAGAGGCTCAAAAGCCTTATGAAGAACAAGGTCATATAATAGCTGAGTAGAAACTAGAAATCTAGTCCTAGTCCGATTCTAGTTTTCTCAGGCTAGAGAGATGACAGTAACAATGTACCTGACTCATCTATGCTGTTGGTGGAGATAGAAACTGGTATAGTCTTTCCAATGGTGGTTGGCTGAATCTATAAAAATTTAAAATCTGTATAAGTTTGATCCAGAAATTTCACATTAAGAATCTATGAAATTAAGAAGTCTATAGAAATTCTCATGTGAGGGGCACCTGGGGGGCTCAGTTGGTTGAGCGTCCGACTCTTGGTTTTGGCTCAGGTCATGATCCCAGGGTCCTGGGATTGAGCCCCGTGTCAGGCTCCCTGCTCAGTGGGAAGACTGCTTCTCCCTCTCCCACCCCCCTGACTTGTGATCCCTCTATCACTGTGTCTGTCAAATAAATAAAATCTTTTTAAAAATAATAATAAAATAAAAGGAAAGGGTGAGAATCAGCTGCCACCTCTTTATGGTGCAGATATCCCGTTAGTCCTCGGCTCGAGGAGAGACCTAACCAAATTCTAAAACTTCACAGTGACATGAACACGACTCTCTTCTCAGCTACACCAACACATGTGTGTCGGCTTCAGGGCAGAACATCTGCCCCATACTTGATAAACCACTCATTCAGAAAGCTGTGGGTGTAAAAATCAAACTCAACTAAACCAAAAGGAAACAGAATACTTGTAAAATTATTTAATTTTACTACTTTATATAGGAGTTATACTTGGTTCCTTCATTCATTTTAGAATTAAAAATAACCAGTATTTTAGAATTAAAAATTAAAAATTAATTCTAGAATTAGAAACCAAAGCCAATTTCCTTTACAATCTTGGAATAAGGAAGGGTTTTTCTACCTATGACTCAAAATCCAAAGCTATTAAAAAAAAAAGACTAACTAATTCAACTACGTAAAAGTAAAAAGATTCTGCCAAGGGCTGGGGGGAGGGGTTAAAAAAAAAAGTAAAACAATTCTGCATGGCAAAAACCCATAGGCAGATTCAAAGGACTGATGAGGAACTTCACAGGGAACAGGTCAGGCAGCCCGTATCTACACCCACTGATCTCGAAGAGAGAGAGGTGAGCAAGTTGGGCAACAGGCAGTATGCACACCACCCATGAAGTATTCTTGCTAGAATACTGAATCTGAAACTCACCCGACCCCTAGAAAAACTACTAGTGTTTATAAAAAACACCAGTGATGAAGAAACGTGTTAATAACACTAAAGAGATGCAACCAGCAGAAAGTCTAGAACGTGAGGTACTCCGTGCGGCACTTTCTTCAATGAAAGAAATGGCAGAGTGGAAGGGGAACTGTTAGATGTTAAGAGCTACTTCAGAGTCCTATCAGCCAAAGCCATCTATGCATTTTTCCCTTTGGTGTGGTGACAGCCTCTGCGAGCTCTTCCAGCGCCTGTGCGTGTGTGGAGGGAAGCAGGTGCGGCCTCGTGCACGACAGCACGGTGAGCGACAGCACGGACGTGAAGAAAACCAAGGGCACGTATATACTGACCGGTGAGTCAACTACGGTACAACCACACCATGGAACATGACACAGCCGTAAAAAGAATGAGAGCCACAGGGAAAACAGCAGATGACATCATTGAGACGTATGGTGACAGATGGGGACCACACTTATCATGGTGAGCACTGCACAATGTACAGAATCACCAAATCACTATGCTGTACACTTGAAACTAATTCAACATTGTACGTCAACTCTTCTTCAATCAAAAAAAAAAAAAAGAACTTTCTTTTTGTACTGACATAGAGATCTTCAGGATATGTTCAATGAGAAAAGCAAGGTACAGATCAGTGGATATGATGTATTACCTTTCTATGAGAAAAAAGAAAAGGAACTTAACTTTATATTTTTTTGTGTGTTTGTATAAAATACCACTGAAAGATACAAAGGAAACCACAGAAGTGGTTACCTACAGAAGGAAGTGGTGAAGGGGAGGGGAAATTGAAAGGAAAGGGATAAGAAAGAGAGCGAGACTCCTAATGCCTACTGTTTCAAGCTGACTTACCGACAATGTGACTACATTATCTATTCAACACATATGTAAAAGAAATGATGGTGAATTATCCATTATATTACTTGCATAAGAGCCTGACGATTTAATGATAACTGGATCATGAAGATGAATGAGATTAAGTGGGAGAAATATTCCAGTATCCGGTCTAGGAGTTCTTCCCTGTGACTCTCAAATGTTCCTGTGAGACACAGGAACTAGCATTTACCTCCATGAAGAAGATATCTCCATTTGTGTCTGTCCCTGCATGTACCACAAATGTTTGCTTCTTCATGTGCCGGCTGCCACTGGACCGGATAGCGAGATCACGTCCATTCTGAGGAAAGAGAGATCTGTTAAGGACATCGGTAAATCTCTCTCACAGAGCTCTCTGGACCAAGAATTCCGGCCCCATCCCCCACTTCAGCAAGTAAATTCCTATCAGCTTACTGAGCACAGTGCCATCTGCTGGCCACAGGCCACGAGGGAGGGATGCGTTCTCAAATTTTTTGGCCTTGGGACTCCCATACCTCTTAAATATTATTCATGACTCCGGAGAGCTTAGGTTTCTGTGAGTTATATTTATGGATATTTACCATATTAGAAGTTAAAACTGAAAAAAGTAAATATTAATTTTGAAGTCATTAAGAATTCTATTAGTACACCCATTACATGGTAATATAAGTAATTTTTTTAAAATAACGTTATTTCCCAAAACAAGCAAAAAAATGAGAAGACTGGCATTGTTCCACATTTTTGCATATGTTTGTCTTTAAAAAATATCTGGATTCTCATTTCTGCTTCTGCATTCAATCCACTGTGTTATGTTGGTTTGGTTGAGTTATATAAAGAAAATCTGGTCTCACAGACATATATTTGGAAAAGGGAGGAGTATTTTAATAGCTTTTCCAGATAAATATGATCATTTTTCTTTGGTAATTATAACAAAACTTGAGAAGTAACAGTTTGTCATAGTTGCAATATGAAATCTGAAAACCCATCAATGAACATTTCATACTTTGTGGCATGAAATCCTTTTGTCTACCTTGCATTTTGATTGGATCTTTACTCACACTTGAATTTGTAACACCACATAATGGCCTTTCAAAAACTATGGGTTTAAGGAGTAATGTAGCTCTTCTAAATATTGACACATTTCATTACAGAGTATCAAAAAATCACACTGATTAATATCATCAATCTTGTTACAAAAGCCTTTAAATATCAGGAAGCTTCAAGCTTAAAAGTCTGAACAACCAAAGTTAGTCAATCCTCCTAGTGAAAATTATGTCCCATGAATGAAGCTGACAGTTCACCTTGCAACTCAAACTGTTACAATCACTTTTTCTTGAAACAATCATATTTTGCTCTGCAGCACAATACTTCCTGTATATTTCTCATTTGGTCACATAAAATATTAAAAAGATGTATCATCAATGATCAGATTAGTAAAATTAATGATTTGAATGCTTTCATTGAGAACATTCATAAGTGCAACTATTCTTCTTTCTCTTTTTTAAACTGAGAGTGCCCCCTGCCCCATGGCTCCCAGCATGGCTTACTGCCACTGCCTTCACTGTGTGAAAGTTACCAGCAGTTTTAGCTATCACTGCTTTTGTACCATCAGTGCAAATGTCAACCCAGGACAAAAAAGCAAAGATTTTAGTACTATTATGGAAATAGTTTTCAGCTCATGGATCCTTAGGAGTCCACAGACCACACGCAGAAGTGGTTGTGCAGGATGGTTCAGTACAGAGAATCCTGTCACAGAACAGAGGGACTAACACCTCATCCAGACTCAAAGCCCTATTTTCAAAACTGGGGGTCTTAAAAATATACACACCAACAAGTGACCCGTGGGGAAGCCTCTGCATTAGGTGACAAGGCTCTAGCCTGGAAGGTGACAAGTGCCAGGGGGAGAGGAGCCTAGGGGACAGCCCAGACATGCTTACCAGGTTCGCCAGCTGATCAAGCACTTCGTTGATTTGCTGGCTGTACACAAGCCCAATATGCGACTTGCCCATTAGGCGCCTCACCTTCTTTCGGATGTCATTCTTATTTACCTGCGAAGCCGAATGGGATCTTAATGAGGGCTCTGCTCTCTTTGCAACTGACATAGACATAGACATGACATAGACATAGACATGACATAGAGAGGACTGTACGAGCAAGTTTCGTACCATGTGAGACAATTCTGAGTCTACATCACTGAATATGAGAGAAAACATTCAACTGTTCTGCCAACAGGCTGGGAAGGAAAACCCTGGCTGTCTCTGGGTGGCTGCTGTAGATAAGTAGCTTTTAGAGCAGGTCTGGTTCAAATGGACTGGGGTTCAAGGAGACACTTCCTCCCTATCCCCAACTGTAACACTGAGCCCTGACAGGGCCATAAGAACTCGTGGGGCTCCTTGGAGTATAGTTCAGAAACGAGACTTTAGAGGAGCAACATTCTGGCTCGGCTGTAGCAGAGACATGTTCCCGGGGTTCAGGATCATCACCCTTTCCCAACCAGAGTTCACCGGGACCCCTGGAGTTCACCAGAGAAGAGAGATGAAACAAACTAAGTCAGCCTGTCAGGTGTTTTCTGTGTCGGATCAACTAAACCCTGCATGTTTAGAGAGGAGAAAGAGAAGAAACCTAGGGACTCACTCGCAAAACAACTCTCTTCTACCCATCAACCCCAAACTTATGCTTCCCTTTCAAAGCAGGACTCTTCTGTTTGATAACATAGTTCTTCCACAGCTATAACAAGTACAACCAAGTCAACCCAGAACGTGCCATTAATTTTTAACGAGTAGTTCTTTTTACACCTATGGAAAATTCTATATGATAAAGGGCTAGTGCTGAAAAATGAATTCTGACTATCCGAAGATTTTAGAAACTATTTTTTAAATTCATCGTATTCTGTATGGAGTTCTACTGGCATCCTAAAACTACTTAGCAAAGGAAGCCAATTTAAAATTCAAAATAGGGGGTGCCTGGGTGGCTCAGTCACCTAAGCCTTCAGCTTAGGTCATGATCCCAGGGTCCTGGGATTGAACCCAATGTCAGGCTCCCTGCTCGGTGGGGAGTCTCCTTCTCCCTCACCCCTGCTCATGCCCTCTCCCTCTGCTCACATAAATAAATAAAATCTTTAAAAATAAATAAATAATGAAAATAAAACTCAAAATAAACAGGGTGCCTGGCTGGCTCAGTTGGTAGAGTGTACAACTCTCTTTTTAAAAAGAGCTATTTATTTATTTTAAAGATGTATTCATTTATTTTTGAGAGGGAGCACACAAGCATGTGTGAGTGAGGGCCGGGGTGGGGAAGGTGGGCAGAGGGAGAGAGAAAGGGACAGAAGCAGACTTTCTGCTGAGTGGGGAGCGCGATGTGGGACTCGATCCCTTGACCCTGAGGATCACGACCTGAGCCAAAACCAAGAGTCAGATGCTCAACTGACAATGCCACCCAGGTGCCCCTGTTTATTTGAGAGAAAGAGAGAGAGAGAGAGAGAGAGAGAGAGGTGGGGAGGGGCAGAGGGAGAGGGAGAAAGTCCCACGAAGACTCCACGCTGAGTGCAGAATCAGACACAGGGCTCAACCCCATGACCCCAAGATCACCTGAGCTGAAACCAAGAGTTGGATGCTCAGCTGACGGTGCCACCCAGACCTCCCAAGTGTGCCACTCTTAATCTTGGGCTTGTGAGTCCCAGTCCTATGCTAGGCACAGAGATTACTTAAAATTTTATTTTTTATTTATTTTTTAAAAAATATTTTATTTATTTATTTGAGAGAGAGAAAGAGCTAGAGAGAGAGAGCATAGCAAGGCGAGGGGCAGAGGGAGAAGCAGGCCCCCTGCTGAGCAGGGAGCCCAAAGTGAGGCTGGATCCTGGAACTCCGGGATCATGACCTGAGCTGAAGGCAGATGCTTAACTGACTAAGCCACCCAGAAGCCTTCCAAAAAAATCTTTTTAAATAAGAAAATAAGGGGCGCCTGGGTGGCTCAGTGAGTTAAAGCCTCTCCTTTCGGCGCAGGTCATGATCCCAGGATCCTGGGATCAAGTCCTGCGTTGTGCTCTCTGTTCAGCGGGGAGCCTGCTTCCCCCTCTCTCTGTCTCTCTACCTGCTTGTGATCTCTCTCTCTCTCTGTCAAATTAATAAATAAAATAATTTTTAAAATAAATAAATAAATAAATAAGAAAATACAATTCAAAATGAACAAATGGAATAGAATCACCAATCATCTTTACAACATTCCTCAGTACAACAGCCTGGCAGCTTTAGACAAACAGAGCATGTGTGAGCTGTAGCAACCTCACACTTTCTTTTTCTTTTCTTTTTTTTTTTTAAAGATCTTATTTATTGGGGCGCCTGGGTAGCTCAGTGGGTTAAAGCCTCTGCCTTCGGCTCAGGTCATGATCCCAGAGTCCTGGGATCAAGCCCCACATCAGGCTCTCTGCTCGGTGGGGAGCCTGCTTCCTCCTCTCTCTGCCTGTCTCTGCCTACTTGTGATCTGCCTGTCAAAAAAAATAAATAAATAAATAAAAGATTTTATTTATTTATGACAGAGATAGAGAGAGAGGGAACAAAAGTAGGGGAGCTGGAGAGGGAGAAGCAGGCTTCCCACTGAGCAGGGAGTCTGATGTGCAGCTCGGTCCCAGGACCCTGGGATCATGACCCGAGCCAAAAGCAGACGCTTAACAACAGAGCAACCCAGGCTCCCCGAGACCTCACACTTCCAATCAGGAAGAGAGACCTAGTAAGATGCTCTGACAGCTTCCCAACTGCTCCAGAATTTAGGTCATAGGAACAGGCCTTGTCCTTCCAGCATCAGCAGTAGCTGGGCACAAGCAAAGTCGACATTACCTTCATCAGTAGCATGTAAGAGATGAGGTTGTGCAAAAGCGTGGCCAACAAACGATCTTCATCATCCTCCAGGCGCTTCCGGTCATGCTCTCCCAGGGACAGGTACCTGAGCAGGAGACCAGCAAAGTCAGCTCTTAGGCAAGAGACCACAGAACTAACTTGGAAGAGGCTGAATTTGCATTTTTCAAGCATTCACTAAGTCTCATACCTGTCGATCATTTCCTGGGGACCCTGGTCCATACCCATTCCTTCTCTCTCCAACATCACAGCATCTAAGAACGCGTCTTCCCAGAACTGCATTTGGTCCCATAAAGTAGAACGTTCTTTGCCTGTGTGGAACAGAATTTTTCTAGGGGCTTATTTAACATTAACATATAAAGAATACAGCTGCCAAACCAAAGGAAAGAGTAAGCTCTAGATAAAAAGGACAAATTCTAGGACAAAGCAAATGTGAGCCTCTCCACCCAAAAACTAACATTCCTGCCACCAGCCCCAGCTCCTCCAAGTGAGGCCCAGCCCCTCCCAAGGAGGAGGGATGAACACAGCACACAAAGAAAGGTGGTTACTTATAGAAAAGGTCTCCATAGCCGCATCCTCTAACTGGTCCCACATCGATCCTTTGTCCCTTCCTGCCAATTTGTGAGCAGGAAGAACCATGGTTGCAAGAAAGGAAAGACAGACAGACAGAAAGACAGAGGCTGTTGATTAAAACCAAAATCTAGTCTCTTCCAGTGTTCACCTACTGCCTTTTCCAGACCCAGTAAGTCACCTTCTGCAGATATAAACACACCCTCTAACATCAGCACTGAGATCAGCCCAGAGCTAAGCAGCTACATGTTCAGCGCTACCCTCATCCCCAGCTGAGTCCAGCTTTCTTCCAGTGCAAGAGGCCTTCCCAGTCTGTGTCTCACCTAGGAGTCCCTCGTAGAGATAGACTCGCTGGCTTACATCCTCAGACGAGCGAACTGGGCTGCCCACCAGCTTCTCCTTGACACTTGGCTTCAAGCTGTGGGCTTTCCCCTACAAAGAGGTGACAGGTTAGCTGCCCGAGGTACCAATGGTCAGGGCAACGTAAACCACACAGCGCATTAAGAGGCCCACACACCCATTAACCTCTGCTAGCAACATGCACTCAAGCAGTCCTGCTTGTGCTCGATGCTCGCCTCAAGGATTGGACCAGATGTCAATCTCATAATGCTGTTTTGGGCTGTTGCCTCCTACAACATGCAATCACATTTTCATTTTCCTTGTCTTTACCCTAGAGTCTCTGTAAGACTCTTTGATCTTTAAAATGAATAAATAAGAAGCGAATCCTCTGTAGCAGCATGATGCAACAGAAGAGAACACTGGTTCTGAAGACAGACTGACCAAGATTCAGATCCCTGCCTCTTACTAGCTGTGTGACCTGACACGTAAAATTTAGCTTCTCCGAGTGTTGTTTTCCTCACCTGTCAAAGGAAGGGTAGAATATATCTACCTTGTAGGACCATTATGGGAATTAAATTAGAAAATACATATAAATGCCTGGTACATGGCTGGATGGGATAAATGTTAATTTCCTCCTTCCTACCATCTCTTAGAAATATCTGTCCCTTAGAAAAATCACTAACTTTACCTGCCGTTTCTGCAATATTAGACTCTCTATTCATTAAAAAAAGATTTCAAGTGGGTAAAGAGGCAAATTTCATGCCCATTTCACAATTCATGCAATAGCATGAGCAGAGAAGCGACTGATCAAAGGTTATGAGGCAACACCTAATTAGTGTGTCTACACGCCAGGCTGGGTTCATAGCCCAATTCTTTGTTCAATGGACCATACTGACTTAATATAACTTATTTCTTGCTAAAACAGCCTTCTTTTTTTGAGCCAAGAAATTTAGATAATTGCTCTTGGCAAACCAAACTGTACAAAAACAGCCCTTGCCCATCAGCACAGAACAAGCATGAATTTGTCCCAGGAAGGTGCCAGGAAAGGCCACACACAGCTGAATGGCTTCTTGCAAGACCTCTATCCCATAATGTCTATTTTAACATCCAGAATGGAGGCACACTAGAAGGATTCAAAATACTCTCATTAAAATTTCTATTTAGACTCAAGGAGAGTTAAGGCCATTAATTCAAATGGCTCTGATGACTCTCAGTCCCATTTTCTACCTTTGCTCAGGGATGTCATTTGCCCTATTAGAAACACATACTCGGAAAGCCCTGAGGGTGGGAATGATCACTGGTGTTAAATACTTCATTTCATTTAAATTTCATCCTCCCTTCTCCCCACAAACCAAAGATAAGGACCTTTAAGCTCCTATATGGAATACCATTCTCAGGGCTCCTGAGTGGCTCAGTAGGTTAAGTGTCTGCCTTCAGTTCAGGTCAGGATCCCAGAGTCCTGGGATCAAACCTTCCATGGGGCTCCTTGCTCAGAGGAGAGTCTGCTTCTCCCTACCCCTGCTCACAATCTCTCTTTAACTCAAATAAAAATTTTTAAATAAATTATTATTATTTTAAAGATTTTATTTATTTGACAGAGATCACAAGTAGGCAGGGAGGCAGGCAGAGAGAGAGGGGAAAGCAGGCTCTCTGGGCTCAATCCCAGGACCCTGATATCATGACCTAAGCCGAAGGCAGAGGCCTAACCCACTGAGCCACCGAGGAGCCCCTAAAAATTTTAACAAAAAAGGATATTCATTTTCAACTCTAATCAGGTGATAAGTGTATCAGAGTGCTTAATGCTGCCTCAAGAGCCTCGCATACACCAAAATGCAGTGTGTCTAAAGGCAAGGACTAAACAGAATTACTTTAATTCCAACTGATCACTGCCTTTTGGTAGGATGTAGGGAGAGCTCTTTTTTTCCTAAGGCTTTGTTCCCCTCACCTGTCAGAAGAGATGAATACAGCAACATGCTCAACTCCAAACTTCTTGAGAGTGAGAATATCTTATTCACTCTCTTTCTTTACAGAATATAGCACTTAGTGAATCACTTAATAAATATTTATTAATGAATGAAAATATCAAATAACTGTTAGAAATATGAGAAAATAAAATGCTATTTTATTTATTTATTTTTAAAAAGATTTTATTTATTTATTTGTCAGAAAGAGAGAGAGCACAGGCAGGCAGAGTGGCAGGCAGAGGTGGAGGGAGAAGCAGGCTCCCCGCTGAGCAAGGAGCCTGATGCAGGACTCAATCCCAGGACTTTGGGATCATGACATAAGCTGAAGGCAGCCTCTTAACCGACTGAGCTACCCAGGCATCCCTAAAATGCTATTTCATTTTATTTTATTTAAGATTTTAGTTATTTGACAGGCAGGCAGAGAGAGAGGAGGAAGCAGGCTCCCTGCTGAGCAGAGAGCGTGATGCAGGGCTCGATCCCAAGACCTCAGGATCATGACCTGAGCCGAAGGCAGAGGCTTATTAACCCACTGAGCCACCCAGGCGCCCCTAAAATGCTATTTTATTTTATTTATTTTTTTTTAAAGATTTTATTTATTTATTTGACAGAGAGAGAGATCACAAATAGGCAGAGAGACAGACAGAGAGAGAGACGAGGAGAAGCAGGCTCCCTGCTGAGCAGAGAGCCCCATGCGGGACTCGATCCCAGGCCCCTGGGATCATGACCCGAGCCGAAGGTAGAGGCTTAACCCACTGAGCCACCCAGGCGCCCCTAAAATGCTATTTTAAAGTGCTATATAAAAAGGGGCGCCTGAGTGGCTTAATCAGTTAAGCGTCAGCCTTCGGCTCAGGTCATGATCCCAGGGTCCTGAGATTGAGCCTTGCATTGGGCTCCCTACTCAGTAGGGAGCCTGCTTTTCCCTCTCTCCCTGCTTGTCCTCTTTCTCTCTGTCAAATAAATGTCTAAAAAAGAAAAAAAAAGTGCTATATAAATAGAGTAGTGACCAGAATAAAACCACACTTTTGGCAGAATGACACAAAATGAGAGGTGTCATTGCCCTGACATTGCCACGAAGACACCTACCTCCTGGTCTAACTGTAAATATGGGAATAATTGCTACATAGGATTTGAAGCCCTAATGTGCCTGGGAGGGGAGTCCAACTCATCAGTGATCCAAGAAAGGGTCCTTAAAGCCCCAGATCGTAAAGTAAAATAACTGTGAAAAAAGCCTTAAAAACATTTTCTTTGAAGCCAAATACATGGGGATAATCCATTCCTTACTTCCTCTTTTCCTTCTAATTGTCCCTAATGTTTCATTCTTTTCTAACCCACTCCCCCTCCCATGAAAGAAATGACCTCCTTTTGTTAATAAACAAAACTTACAAAGATGGTGCTGGTAGCAGAGTTGGTCTCAATTTCACTATCAGACAAGGTGCCCCGAGAGCTGGCCAAGTGGGCGCTGCCCTCACCGCCTGGACCATCACCCGCGTTGCTGCTCAGGTCACTGTCTGCTCCAAGGGTCTCTCCAGAGCTATTACTCACCTGGAAAGGAAAGAAAGGTAATAAGGGATATTCCCCAGCAAAGGGCTCCCAGAAATGCCCAGCTGTTAGAGCTTTCTACTGCCATCAAAAACAAAACAAAAACAAAACAAAACAAAACCAAAAACAAGCAAAGCACTGCACTTCAAAGGTGTGTCAGAGAGCCTCTGGTAGTACCTTCTTTGTGAGATGAGAAGCCCTGGGTGAAATCTCAGGGTCTGATCGCGCACACACAGACCTATGCCAGGTGAGCATCTCACCGTGAGAACCAAGCTGACATGAGACTAAGAGCCTCCAAACGAGAAATCACCCGCCTTTCCCAAAGGGGGACTCACACCCCACCCACACGATGCCAGTGTGGTGTTCCCCTACCACGGTGCTAACTTCAGAGTCCTGACTTGAGCTTCGGATCATAACGGCTGGACTCACACCAATGACAGAGTCTGGATCAGTCCTCTGAAACGACACGGGGACTCGGACACATTAGAGGAGGTGTCCCACCCACTCTCAGTTTTCCTAAGAAATACTGTACTGTCTTCCTTCTCCTCAACCCCAACCTACTATAGTCATCCCTAAACAGGTCATGAGACGTTTATTTTTTTCCTCAATATAAAATATACATGACTTGCATTGATGAAAAATAATAAACACTAAAGAAATACATGCTCACTATAGAAAATACACGAAAGAATGAGGAAATAGAAATAAGCCGTAAACCTACCACTAACATGAATCACTGGTAAGGTTTTAGTATACTTCCTTTCAGTCGTCTCTACAAACATTTTAAAAATAAAATAGGAATCATACTGCACATAGCCTTGTAAAACATTTTCCTGTGTCACTAGATTTTTGAAAACACAGTCTTCAGTAGATACTAACGTAATATTCCGTGTATGTACTACACTTATTTCATCATTCTCCCATCACTGGGCATGCATTTTTTTTTTTTTTTAACTTGAAGTATTCTGAGATTGCAAATTTAATGCTCACAATTCCCAAAAAGGTTGTCACAAACCTGGGAACCAGATGTCAGGCTCACGCCACTGTCCGCACTGATCTGGGACTTTTTCTCCTCTGTCTCAAAGACGGATTTGATGACTTCGGGCCCTGGGTAGGGGAAAACCTCTGTCACTCCATACACAAAGGCAAGGGGCAGGCTGGTGAAGGGAGTGGGACAGCACACAGCCAGGTCACACACCTCAGCATGTCCCAGTCACCTTTCCAGGGACTGCCCCCACATCAGGCCCCACTGGAAGAAGTCCCCAGATGCCTTTAAGAACCAAGTAGGACAAATGAAACCTGGCCTCAAGGGGTTCTGCAGCCATCTCCACAACCTGAAAAAATTCTCAGCAAATCATTCTAAAACAGAAAGCTCCACAAGTAAATGTCTAAACCACATTCCCCCATATTCAGAGTCGGAGCTTCACTGGTGTGTGAAACCAATTAAGGGTCCCCAGGCCACTCAGTGCTTCCCCAACAAATGTGTCGAAAGGAGCTAGAAAAGGACAGGCCCAGCGAGATACAGAAACACCAGCTGTTTCCGTGGATACTGACTACCCCAACCCTACATTTCTCTACATTTGAGATAAAAACCACCCTCATTTTTTCCCCACCCACCCACAGTGGTATGGCAGAAGGACAGAATGACAGAAAGCAAGAAAGCGTGCCTAGGCAAGCCGCCAGAGAGAGCTGGGAAGCTACAGACTCAACATGGAGGGACAGCAACCATCTCTGCCAACTGTGCCCACAGGCCTTCTAACGGGTGAGGGAGATACCAGCCAATGAGGGGCACTGAAATAGGCAAACATTCTCCCCACCAACTCCGGAGCAATAGCGAACCATGTTCTTACGCAGTAGATGCCCTGATTACAGCCTGATTGCTAGGAGGATGAGGGGAAGAACAGCCTACGAGTCACATACCTGTGAGTCCCATACCACCTACCTGCTTTCATTCCAAATACCTCCCAAGAGCAAATTTGGGGGGGTGGGCTGACAAAGGGAGCCTGCCCCAACTGGGCCTGGGGAGTTGGCAGGTATGGGAGATTTGGGAACAGGAAGGGGCATTTGTTCCTTACTCTGTTTTTCCAAAGCTTTTTGCTTTTTCACTTCCTGGTGCTTGTTCCACAATTCTACCCCAGATGCAATGTAAGCAGGAGAGAAAGACAGACAGAGTCAGAGGCTGGTCAGACAGAATGGAAACCCACCCACCCAAGCTGATTCAGTCTCAGGCACAGGATTACAAATCAAGAGATAAAAAGAGATCTTTGTTGGGGGGGGGGTTAAAAATCAAGAGATCTAGTGCCTTCCATCCCCACTCATGAACTAAAGACTCTAAATTCCTAGCCTGAACCCGAAAGTGGTAGGAAGAACCCTGCGGAACACTGGAGAAGGCGCTGCCTTCGCTCACGCTCCTCCATCTTGGCGTGAGGAAACTGACGCCTCTGGAGGCTGGAGTACTTTGCTCAAGATCACGTCACTTAGGACCAGTTTAAACTTCCATTGTGCCCTGCTATCTCTGCCAAATGAGCTGGGCAACGACAATTTTAAAAGATTTCAGACAAGACAGATGATCACCTCAAGCAGCCAAAGGGGTTCAGAAGCATGAGTACCAATCTGTGTGATTTGCTGGACTGGACAGAGGCCACTCAGGCAGGCAGTCAGCATCCCTCCTTGCCTCTACCAAAAAAATCTGATTCACCCTCAGAATCAGCATCTGCCCTGCCAAGTGACCCATTCTTAGCCAGTCATGGGGAAAAACGCTTCCAGTAAAGGTGACAGAGAACGTGAAATACTCAAGAATAGCATCTTTGTTGGGGTAAAGAAGAGAGAATACTGATGATAGATTCTTTTCCTGGAAGAACCTGAGTATATCTACTTAATCAGATCTCCTACTAGTTTCCCAGATGAGGAGGTAGAGACCCGGAGAGAGGAAGTGGTTTTCCCAAAGTCTCATTCCCAGCTGGAAACAGATATGGGACTAAAACCCCAGGCCTTCAGACTTGTGCTTGGGGGCCTTTTCTAAAACGTGGCATCAGACAGGAGGAAGGCAGGGGTGACGGCCTCTAGGACACTGTTCTAATGGCTTAGAGAAGGGGAGCTCCCCAACGAAGGAAACTGGTGCCTCATCCTCATTTATGGGAACACAAAACAACTGCTAATGGTATGGCAAAGAAGGACCCGTTAGAAGCATCCTGCCCGCAGAAACAGAATCAGACAAAGAAAGACGCACAACCTAGATGACTCAAGGTCAAGTACAGAGAGAATCAAATGCAGGTGCCACCCAGAGAGCTCACTAAAGAACGGCCTTAGCGGGAATGGAGAAACACTCCACACAAACAAGCTCTTTATCAAGTCCAGGAAGGAGAGGGTTAAAGAAAAGCGGATTCAGAAATCTATACCTTGAGGTCTAGAGCCCAGGGAAACAGGGTTGCTGGACACCCCCCAGAGAAGCAAATTTGAGGGTAGTGTCATGGCTGGATGGAGGTAAACTGGCCCAGATAATCATAATTTTATAGACCAAAGATGTATCTATAAACTTCCTTACAGCTTCCAGGAGCTCATATGGCTCTCCACTGTGAAGAAATTCAGACATAAATAAAAAGAGGCACCAGGAACAGAGCTCAGACTCCCTTTACTTAGAAGGCCTCACTGGCCTTCTAAGCAAAACCTCCTTCCTTCCTTTAAGATGTAGGTTGGGCGGGGGGGCGAGTAAAGGTGGCGTAAGGGATAAAGAAGTGCAAAGAAACACCATCAGAAATGGACGCAGACCTGTCTCCCTCTCTAGAAAGCAAAGCATGGGGGAAAGAAAGGCAGGATTCCGGATGAATTGAAAGGAGGGAGAGGTATTTAAGAAGCCACAACCCTCCCTCCACCACACCAAACACAGTGATACATACCAACAGATGCTACAAAATTTTCTTCCTTTAAACTTCTGGTGTCTAGTTCTCTGGGACCCTTTCCTGCAGCACTTGGTGCCCGAGGTCCCAGCTGGGGAACTCTCAGCTGTGCCATGGCCTTTGGGTCCCCCCGCCCGGACAGGCCAGGATCCTTGCCGACTGGGGTATTTACACTCTCTGTTGGACTTTTCTTCCGCTTGTCTGGTTCTAGGAAAAGATCAAATAGAGGAAGAGGTCGAAACAGACACAGTGAGTGGGAATCGAGCTATGGGAGTGAGGTGGGAGAAGAAAGTCTACAGGAGGATGGAGAACAGAAAAAATGCAAGGAAAGAAAAGTGGATGTCTTATTTTTCGTGACTGGAAAGTACCCACTATCGACAAACGTGCATTAAAAAAATAAATCCCAAAGCCTGATAGGAAGCAAGCTTGACCCTGAGGAACTTGTAAAAGAATGAGTTCCCTTTCCTCGTAATCAGTGGGAGAGCTGTGGATGGCACTGGCCCAGCCAGTGGGATCCCTACCTTTGCTATAGTAGTGGGTCTGGGCAATCTCCAGAAGCCCAAAGATGCTGGCCATACCCCCCAGACCCGCGTGGGCGTAGGACTGCTCCAGGCTGAGCACCGTGCACTTGAGCAGGTCTAGCATCCCCTTGTATACCTTCCGACTGACCTCCTGCAACGATAAGCCAGGGCCTAGTGTTGGCAAAACTGCCTTCGGTGTCCAGGTCCTTCTTCCCACTGATGCCAGCGCCCCTCGCTCCCAGACACTGACCACGTCGGGGATGGCGTCCTGCCGGGCATCGTCCTCTGACTGCACTGAGCGATTCAGCTTGCTCAGGACAAAGACTCGCAGCTGCTCGCTCTCCAGTAGCCGACGCACCTTTTTCATGTTGAGCCAGCCAACGCCCTGGCCATCCAGCACGCTGTGGACCACCTCCTTCAGGAACTGCTGGTTCTCACTATGGGGTCCACACACCACCTCTGCGGTCATCAGCTTCTGTGCGGAGCACTCCCCAACCCTGACCCACTGGCCTTCGCCAGACTAGATGCTTGCCTCCAGGGGCGGAACACAAACCAAGTCATCGGACGTCCAAGTCCCCTGCACCCCCTGTCCCCCCCACCCCCCTGCGTACCCAGCACTGCAGTTCCATTCTCCTCGCCGGCGTGGGCTACTACCTTCGCGCGGGGAGTCAGTCAGAAAGGGCAGTGCGCGCAAGACCTGACTTCGTCTGCCCAGCTGGGAGGTGCTCTCCCACTCCTGAGCAACCCTAGAGGGCGGCACAGGAATCGCTACCTCTATCGCAGAACTTTGGAAACAGCCCAGCCATTTATTACCTAGAATTGCTGGATCGACCCTGAGGTGATGGAGGCTCTCTTTTCACTGTTGGGCTGTGTTTAATAACAGATGACTTCTGGTCCACTAAGGCCCTCCTGTTTCCTATAGCCAGGAAGGTAGGAATGACAGACATCACTACTGTGGTCCTGCTGCCTGTGTCAGCACCGCCCTGGGGAGCCACGTTCCACACCCACTCCCCAGAAGGGCTGGGCGAGGGTGGCCCCGGGCCATCACACATAGGTCGAAACCAGCCATGGCAATGTGGAGGAGGTGGGGATGGAGACTCAGGCCACTCCACATGCACCAGCAGCGCCCCACGGGCAAGCACGGGCGTCACGGGGGAGGGGCAAGGCAGGTCACTCATGGGACACTGCTTGCTCCGTGCAGAGGATGGCCCTCAGGCAGGCACGAAAGATGCTAGGAAAAAAAAAAAGATCATGCACAGCTCATGGGCAAGACCCACCTTCACCACTCCCGGGGCCGGCTTCAGTAACAATCTCCATTAGAGTATTTAGCCCAAATACTGGGACACAAAATACACAGTTAGTAGGTGCACCGTGATACCACAACCCCTGTTCCCCTCAATGGAGCTGTATGTCAGACCACCTGAGGATTCTCCCAAAGCTTAGTGCACATAACCGTAGTTCTCAGGCACCTCAGAGCTGGAAGCCAAGAGATCAGGAAACCACCAAGGCTCTAGGAAAGACCGTCCTTAGGGCTATGGTCTCTAAAAGCCAGGGGCAGCGTAAATGACACGAGGGACCTTCAAGTACTGAACAGGCACATGCATGAAAGAGGGACTGCTGGTTTTCATGAAACATCTCGCACAGGGGTCCAGAGGGCCTGCCAGTAGGCCGAGAGAGGAGACCCATCTTGCAGATGCTGTCATGGGAAGTGGGGTGGGGGTGTGAGGCCGGAGGCGGATGGGAGCGAGAGGGGCAGCAGATGAGTAAGGCGTCCGCATGCGATGAAGGCATTTCAACCGCTTTCCTCCCCAACTACATCACATGAAGCCAGTGACTAACCCTCTTCCTAAGCTACTGAGTTGTGTGTGGATTCGTGCCACAGTGCTAGTTAGCCCCCTACACCTCTAGCTATCACGTCTCTTTGCCCACCTACCCTATGTTCCCATCCCCATCAGAGTACACTCCTTTGATTGCCGGAGTTTTTAATCACTGGGGAGAGAAGTCAGTTAAAATATATATGGAGCTCTTCTCACTATGCTCTCTACTGTAATTAAATATTTCAGCCCAATAGCTAGAGAAAACAAACAAACGTCAAGAGAGTAAATTCCGAAGAGCCCTTCAGACCCTCCGAGCTCACAAACGAAAATCAAATAAGGTCATAACTGCTCTTAGAAGCCAACCAGTACTACCTGGCCCACCCACAGGGCCCATCGACGTGAAGTCAAACTGAGAGGCTTCTTGGCTCTGTAAACAGTGCCAGGCTCTCGCAACCATCCCCCGGCGGGCCAGCTCGCTGGGACAGAGCCCTCCTCTGCTCATGCAGCAAGAAGCCGGCAGATGATTGGTGGCAGCTCATGACCCCTTATGGATCGCCCCAGAAGCAGTTATGGCACAGCCGCTGGTATCCTAAATGACACAGCAGAGCCTCCTCTCCAGCTACAGAGACCATTCCCATCTGAAAACCAGTCAGAGCCCATCATGTGCAGTGAAAGCCATGAGAAGCGGTATGAGGGGCCACAGCCAGATCAAATGAGCCATCATACACAGGGTTCCTGACAAGCACCCGTAGGCCTGAGATATCTCCCGGAGAATCCTGGTTCGGCGGAAGGAGGGCTGCAGTTACCTTTCAGACTGGGGAAGGGTGTGGTCTTCTCTCGCGCACCTTTGGTGGGCAGTGTGAGGTTTGAAAGACTGAAGCTCGTACTGTGGTTTCGATATAGGCTGCCTGTCAAGGGGAGGGTGTGAGAGCGATGAGTTAGGAGCACAGAGAATCAAAGCTGATGACTGCACCATCAGCTCCATCTTCTTCCTTTTCAAGCACAGCCCCGGTACCTCTGATCTACCACAGAAAAGACCAAGTCTGTAATTTAGAGCAACCAAAGGGGCAGCTGCCAGGATTGTTCAAAATCCAGTAACAACTTTCTCTGACCACCTCCCCTGGTAACAGCCAAGTCTCTCACCAACCGCTAGCTCGGTGTGAAAGCTGACTTTATGCACTTTTGGTCAGATGTTGACGCTGCCCTTACCTGGCTTCTGAAAAAACTCAGTCATAATTATTCCTGATGCTGGCTATCTCCGGTCCCTGGTCTGTCCTTAATCTTTAACTGACACCACCCCGCATTTCCGGCCATATTCTCTAGGCACAAAAGTCAACCTCATATACATTCCTCATACAGATTTCCAAGTGTGTTCATGGAAAAAGTCCTTCACCAGGCAAAAAAGGTATTAGATACAGAACCCAAATCCAATTTGACCATTGTATTTCCACAAAATATATGACGTTTAATACAACGACTCTCAGTTGACTGCTATCTTACCTGAGATAGACTGAAACCTCCGGGGAGAGAGACTAATCTGTCCCTGTCCTTTACTGTCTTCCCTGGAAAATACCTTATTCATTGTCATCCGAACAAGCTGGACTGAGGCTCGATACCAACAGTCCAGCCCTACACCTGAGGTTCTAAGCAGCACCCACCATGGCCAGGCTCTATTGCAGACCAAACGGGACAGAGACAGGAGAGCTGAAGGCACTTACTGGCAAAAGACATGATGCCCCCGAAGCCCTCGGTGCTGTTGTTGGAGATGGTGGAGGTGGGTGAACTTGCGCGAGAGTCGGACTCTGCCTCAGAGTCGCTTGCCAGTTTCAAGCTGTTGGGCCGCAGCAGCTTTTGAGCCCTTGAATGCACAGTGGCACCTGTGAGCCCCAGGCAAGGGTACCTAGTCTTGGGAGTGTGGGCCTGGCCTGCACTGCCATCATGGCTCCCTTCCCACAACTCGTATATGCCTAGATCAAAGCACCAGCCTGGGATGGAGGGCAACCAGAGCATTTGGACTTCTCCAACTATCTGATTAACCCTCCACTGCAGTGCGGTCCTTCAGTCACCCATCTAGAAGGAATCCCCAGGCTCTCACCGATTGCCATTGACATGTTGGCTGAATCGGGGAGTGTAACTTTCCCCCTGCTCATCATCATCTTCCTCAGGGGGAAGGCCATACTGGGGCTCGAAGTATGGATTGTCATAGGTTCGCCGGCGCACTGACCCCTCTCCGATTTCTGTCTGGTGCCTGTCCGTGTTCGATTTGCCCATGCTGGAAGGCACGGCAGAGAGGGGCTTGGAGACGCCTACTGCTGCCTTATCGTCCACCTCCGTTGAATCGGCAGGTTCCTAAAGGGCACATTAAATAAAAACTAGTCACCTGGTGCCTAGCAATACCTTCCTGTATTCTCAGATTAGCAGGGCCAAGCCAGGCCTATCAGGTTCCCATCTCCTAACCTAAGGGAATGAGAGAGAGAAGATCTCTGTGACACCCCTGGTGTCTGTGCCCACAAACTATGCAAAGGGGGAATCTTAGCTAAGTCCTGAACAAAGCCCAATGAGCTCCTTCTGTGTCTCCTAGGCTCTACGCGAGGAAGAATGTGAAGCGGCAAATTAACAGCTTCCGCCTCGACTTTCTGACAGAGGTGCAGCCCACGTGCCCAGTAACAGCTCGCACTCATCCACCCTTCCAAGTTGCCACGCACAGCATTAGCTCCATGGATGACGGTGCTGGGGCTACTGCTGGCGGTGATGCTGGAGCTGGAGCGCAGCGGCGGGTTTTCCTGAGAGTTCTTGCTTTCCGGGCCCACTTCCTCAGATTCCTTCTGGTTCTGCAGCTCATCGATCTTCACCTCGCTGGCATCCCCCAGCGCTGCATGCGTCAACGGATCCACATCTGCTGAAACCCAAGGGGGCAGGTATAGACCGCACGGTCCCAGAGCCCCAAACACTGCCCGGAGCGAGCCAGTGTCCCCAAGTACACTTACTGGGAGTATCACCATTGATGTCACACTTCATCATTTCACTGACAAAGTCACCAAGGGAGGAGTAAGAAGAGCTTGAGTCATCATAATCCATACTATCGCTGCCACTGCAGAGTGAAGAGCCCAAAAATAGAAACAAAAATAAAAATACAATGGAAGGAAAGGGAAGAGAAAAAGAATCAGTGATCAGCATTAGGAAAAATAAAAAAGCAAGGACTCTCATACACACACACACACACACACACACACACACACACACACACCGGAGTATTACTCAGCCATAAAAAAGAATGAAATCTTGCCATCTGCAACAACATGGATAGAACCAGAGTATAATACTAAGTGAAATAAGTCAGGGAAAGAAAAATACCATATGATTTCACCCATATGCAGAATTTAAGAAACAAAGCAATCAAACAAAGGAAAAAAAAAAAAGACAAACCAAGAAAGGAATTCTTAGAATCTTTTTTTAAAGGTTTTTATTTATTTATTTGATAGATCACAAGTAGACAGAGAGGCAGGCAGAGAAAGACAGAGAGAGGAGGAAGCAGGCTCCCCGCTGAGCAGGGAGTCTGATGCCCGGCTAGATCCCAAGACCCTGAGATCATGCATGACCTGAGCCAAAGGCAAAGGCTTTAACCCACTGAGCCACCCAGGCTCCCCAGAAAGAAATTCTTAATACAGAACAAGCTGATGGCTACTGGAGGGGAGGCGGGTGGGGGGTGGAACAGGTGATGAGAATTAGAGTACATTTATCACAATAAGCACTGACTAATGTGTTGAATTGCTGAATCACTGTATTGTACACCTGAAACTAATATAATGCTATATGTTAACTACAATGAAATTAAAATTTAAAACTTTTTAAAAGGGGGGGGTTCCTGGGTGGCTCAGTTGGTTAAGGGTCCAACTCTTGATTTCTGGCTCAGGTCATGATTTCTGGGTCGGGGATCAAGCCCCACTCTGCTAACTGCAGAGTCTGCTTCTCCTCCTCTCCTTCTGCCCCTCCATGTGCTCTTTCTCTCTCTCTCTCAAATGAATAAATAAATCTTAAAAAAAAAAAAAAAAAAAACCCTGGGGAAAAAAAAAAGAGGAGTGCTCTTAACTCGAGGCCAGGAAACAAGATAAAATAAGTAAGCTAACACAAAACAATTAATAAAAATATAACCACAGCTTCAAAGACCAAAATCTAAGTCCCACAAGGCTTTGCCACTGTGCTCAATAAAGGCCAGTGAGCGCCTCCTTTGTACCTTAAAAATCGGTTCTGCCGCTCACCTGTCATCAGTGGGCTCAGAGTCAGAGTCGCGCTCTGGGGGCACGCTCAGTGCCTCGGCCAGCTGGGAGTTGCTATCATAGACTCGATAATGGATGGGCTGTAGCTGATGGGCATACCACTTCGGCTTGTCACCAATCAGGGCTGGATCAAACATGTCTACCCAAAGAGAAAGAACAGAGTTAGCAACAAGGAGGAAAAAAATAAAACAAGAAGAGCATAAAAGAAAGATAGGAAAAAGTCTGAAGCCAAATGGGAATGGAAGGGGCAGGTCAAAGCTGCCCCAAAGAAAAGGCAAAGGGAAGGGCCATCAGGGGACAAAGGCAGAAGGTGGGGCAGGTGTGCTCACTGTTGTGGATTCGCTGGAAGGCGTAGTTGGTGGGGTTCAGGATCCATTCTCCGAAGTACTCCACGGCCTGAGTTCTGGCCAGCTTCTCTGCAAAAGGAGTCTGCCGGGGACGTGAGGCTAGAAAGGAGCCAGCTTGAAAAGCTACCACGGGCCGAGGGAAGAGACGCAGGGTACGTGTGTGCATCTGGAAGCCCTGCAGCACGTTGGGGGAGTTGAAGAAACGGACCATGGCCACTCTGGGGAAGAAGGGGATGGTGAGATGATCCGAGTCCCGCACCCTGCACCGTAAGGACGACTGCAGTCTGAGGTCTCAGACCACCTCCCCAAGCCAGCACTTCACAGGGAGAAGGATCTTAAACAAGCATTGATCTCTCTGCACTCAAGGTCTAAAAGGCCTGAGAGTATGAGGAACCAGAACTTCTCTTTGCTTTCACTAAGGTGGCACATGCAGCTACTGATAGAGCAGAACCCAGTTGAAGAGCACGTGATTATCCAGTCAACTTGGTCGTACCTCGTTGCAACATCCACAGAATCCACATCATTGCCATAGATGAGTGGGTTGAATTCAGTGGAAGGTGTGGACTGCAGGTCGTTAGAAGGCCTTCCCAAGAGAAGGGGGATCTCTTGGCCTTCGTGGAATTTTTCCAGATTGAGGATGGGCTGGGTGTTGAGACTCATGCTGGCAAGGGCCTGTGGAACAACAGGAAATCCCCTATGGAGCGCAGCAGATTCCTGGGTAGCTAGGCAGTCATCTCCTAGGAAAGAGTCTTTGACATAAGAATCCAAATACTTTAACCTTCAGAAGATAATCTGAATTATACAGGCTTTCAGTTTAAGCCAACCTGGCTCAAGGCAACTTAATCAAATATGGAACCCAGGGCAATAGTTTCCAAATTTATTTTAGTCATGAAATGTTTTTCAGTCTAGACCAGCAATGCTTCTTAAATATTAACGAGCACAGGAGTCACCTGGGAATATTGTTAAAAATGCAGATTCTGGTTCAATATATCTGGGGTGATTCCGCACTTTTAACAACCACAGGCAATGGTAATGCTCCTGGTCCGTGAATCACATTTCAAGTAGCAGGGGTAAGAACATAGGAGTAATGAGCCCAGGGATCTTAATTCCTATAAACATTTGAAGTACAATTCTACATATCAACCTCTCCATCTTATTAGCCATACTAAAGCAATCATCAAGAACGAAAACACAGCAAAGGCAGGCAGAGAACTGTCTCAACTTGCAATCCTCACCAGTCCCGGCAGTAACAAGACACTGTATTACTTCAGTGGGGATGAAGCAAGTGAGAGGGAGAGGGATGCTACAGAATGACCCATTTGAGCCCAGACAGATATCTAGAGGTACTGCTGAACAGCTAAGACAACACAGAGGTTCCTAAAGACCCTTCAAATGAGAACAAGGATTCCTATAAAGAAATATGGAGCTGTCTACTGGTGGTCCTACATAACACATACAAGAGGAAGAAGAAATGGGGCCCTGCCATATGTTACCTTCAGGTACTGTGCTCGGCATGCAGAAGAGGAAGAAAAGCAATCAATGAAAAATTTATTGAAAGGATTACTCAAGAGAGGAATTTTTGAAGAAAGCATTTACGGGGACCTAGGGATCAATTCAAAAGGAAAATATGAAAGGAGTCAGATTGTCCAAATGACTAGCTCCTTCCTTACAAGACAGACAGAATGCCCTAAGGCCATAAAGAATGGCAGATATGAGGGGCGTCTGTGTGGCTCAGTGGGCTGAATGTCCAACTCTTGGTTTCGGCTCAGGCCATGATCACAGGGTTGTGAGATCGAGTCCCACATTAGGTGCTGAAATCACTGGGGAGTCTGCTTGAGATTCTCTTCCTGTGCTCCTCCCCCTCCCCATGCACACTTTCTCTCAAACTAAATAAATCTTTAAAAAAAAAAATCTAAAAGCCCTTTTTGAGATTCATCCTGATACCCAGAAATGGGACACACCTCTTCTTAGCTAAGAAAATCTAATCCACTTGACCTCTGAAAGGAAAGTGGCTCTTAGAACAGCTACAGCCTCCAGGCCGCCCTAGAGTAGCCACTGCTCCCTTCCTTTTCTTCTCTCTTCACCCACCTGCTTCAGATGCTTCTTCAGCTCTAATGATTCTGGCTCTGGCAGGGTTGGGAGCACCTCTGCATTGGTGGGGGCAATCACCTGCACCAGAAAAACAAAAAAAGGCATGACCTTGGAATTAATTACTCAGGAGTTACTCTTACATAGAGGCGGTAACAAAAATAGTAAGTTGTATACACGGTATTTTCACCCATATGTGAGTATGTATATCATATATAGACATATATTTAAAATACACACATACGTAAATAAAAAGAAATACACCTCGGTGTTACTAGTGACTATCTCTACATGCTAGTGCTGTGGTTTTTATTTATTTATACTTATTTGGATTTTTAAAGTTTTACAACGAACACATATAAGGGTTACTGCTGAAGTCTGAATGTACTCGTGCCACAGAATATTAATATGCATTTTAAGTCTGCATTGAAAGACACTTTCTCACTAGAAACCATAGCCCAGGAGAACCATCAGGTGAGCTACACTGTATGTCGTGTTCCCACGATCACAACCGCCTTACTGCTCCCAGATGCAAGGCAGCACTTCACTCCGGCAAAACTAAATCTGACACTCCTTTGAGTTCTAACCAGGGCGTATTAAGCCAATAAAGCAAAAGCTAAGCATTTAAAAGAATTGTTTCAATGAGTCACACAAGAGAAATCACCTAACTGAGGACCTTCCTGGGAAGGATCTAGAAAAAGAAAACACAATCCTCTTCTAGAATCTATAGTCCCTCGGCCAAGAACCTCACCCTATTGCTGTCCAGATCCACCAGCCATACGTCATCAGGCATTTTGAAGTCCAGCTTGTAGAGGAAGAAGCTGGCAGGGACCCCGATGATGTATGGAGTTGGAGCCAACAGCAGCTGTGGGAAGAAAAAAGAGGGTAAGAAACAAAAACTAAATCTATTTCAATCACTTAAAGAATCAGAATCTTTTTAGATAAGGAAATCCAGATCCATAATCTCTTTTCCAAAACTCTTGAGGGTAGGTGTGTTTCTGTATTCACAAGTTTTCAGATTTTAGAGAGGTAATAGTATATATTCTGTACATTATATAACACCTACAACAGTGTAGCCAGAAACCTATAATTATTAGCATTTACATTTTTAAAAATTTTTTCATTTATTCATGGGCGGGGGGGCTTGAGCAGGGAGGAATGGCAGGCAGAGGGAGAAGCAGGCTCCCCACTGAGCGGGGAGCCTGACATGGGGCTCGATCCCAGGACCCTGGGATCATGACCTGAGCAGAAGGCAAATGCTTAACCGACTGAGCCACCCAGGCGTCCCAACATTTACTTTGAAAGTAAAAACCAAAAATAACACAAGTTTTGACATCAAATCAGTTCAAGTTAGGTCATGGTTTACGGACCTGTAAGTTATTATAAGGGAAGAAAGATGAGTACTGATTTACAACTTCTCAGCACTAATCTCCCTCAGAGCTGGACAGAGCTGGAAAGTAGAGGTGACAAAGCCAGAAAGCACCTGCACTCACCTGTTCTGCCGATGCCATGCAGGTGGGCAGCAGTGGGATTACAGGAAACATATACTCCAGTGGGTAGATCATCGCCACAAATGCCATCACAGACATGGAGAGGGCATTGTAGTCTCGGGACTGTAGCACCACCTGCCGCAAGCCATCCCACAAGGATGGTTCAACAGCAAGAATAACAGGGATGAGAAAACAGTTTCCAGCGCTACCATTTAATTTCCATCTCACCACGCACAGGGCTCCACGAACACAGCTTTCACAGTGATCTCTGCCCCATGCCTTACCTTCCTGGTTCTTGTTCCCCCCAAATTCCAGGACCACTCATCGGAACAGAACTACTGATATTTCCGGAGAATTAGGTCAGTCTAGTTAAGGATAATTCAACTGAGTGGCAGACCCTCTGAATACATTCCACTGAGAGTACCTTAATCCAGCCCACAACTAGAGGGTGCCTCCTGTATACCTGGCATATGTTACCGTCTAGGGACAAAAAGATGAAAAAGATGTAGGCCCTGTCCTTAAAGGTCTAGAAAGCTGGCTCTCTCACCTTGTGCTCTAAGAGGATGCAGGTTAGCACCTGAAGACAGGCATCCACACCCAGAAGTTCCAAGGGAAGGTGCAGTGGGAAATCCACCAGGGTGAATCGAGAAGGGTCTGGAAGAGCAAAGGTCAGAGCTTGTTGGAGCTCCTGGGGTAGGACCTCAATGTCTACTCGCTTCTGCCCAGAGACGGGCACTGGGGAACGAAGCAATCGATAGATCCAGGCCTCAATCTCTCGAAGGTCATGAAGAAGGGCACTTGACTTCTCCTCCACTAGCAATGATCCAGTAAAGATGCGCCACATAGTGTCCCTGAGGAGCAGACAGCAGGAAACAGACACATAAGCACCAGGAGCTGATACCCTACTGCAACACAATACAGTAGCCACACAGTAAAAATCATATCGGAAAAGCCCTATCTTTGGGCTCAGCTAGGGCTGGAGGGTATATCCAAGAGAACAAATGTAAAAATGTATACATAGGAGGACTTATATTCCTGCCTGCATGAAACATCGAACTCCAAACATTATTATGTTAGGCAGTCTAACTCTGTAGCACTTTTTCCTTAGACAGGACTAATACAATATGCTTAAAGAGGTGTATGAAGGACCGCAGGCTATGTTTTTTAATGATTGACCGATTTCTTTCTTTTAACAAAAATTTATTCTTAAACGTACAAAATGGTCTAAGACATCACTTCATTCTAGCCATACGAAGGACCTCAGGCTTCAGAGGAAATTTCCTGCCCCTCACAGACCGACTCATCTCTAACTGCTTCCCTCTCTTCTGAGTGTCAGCAGCAGACTGTACCTTTGTATGCCTCGAGGGATGCCCAGTTTCTTGCCCAGCAGCCGCTCGCTGCAGCAGTCCACAAGACGTTTGAGGGTGTACAGACATTCTCGGAAGGTGGAGAAGAAGGGATAGTGGCTGAGCACACACAGGGATGTCAGAGTACTATTGCGTGAACGGCTCCCTGCCTTGGCCCGGGGTTTGACCCGAGGAGACTGATTCACATCGGGGGCGGGGTCAGCACTGGGGGGTTGCAAGGACAGGCCGGTCTCTGAGGTCTCAGTGCCAACCTCTTCTGATGCACAAGTGGCACGGGGTCCTTCCTTCCCACGTGACCCTGCCCCACCTTCCCCCTTTTCTTTAGGCATACGCTTCTGGAAGGAGCGGTAGAAGTTAACACAGATGCCATAACGAGTGACTCCAGTGTCCTTGTCAGTGAGGGTGAAGACGAAAGAAGTGTCATCCCGCAGACTCATGCGCCGCTGACGCACACTCAGACAGCCCTCAGGCTGGCAGAAGAACACTACATCTGGGGGCAGGGGAAACTCGGAGTGGTCCTCCAAGGGGTACCGCCGTAGTAATTCAGGAGTCTGGGCCACACTATCACTGCTCGGGTGCCTGCAGAACATAAAGACGAGTTCAGCAGCCTGAAGGGAGAGGATGCCATTTCAGATGTTCACCATGGTCCAGAAATGAAACTCAAAATACTATTTTGGATAAAGTAACCTAACTGCTGGAAAACATGGGTGTGGCTGACAGCATTGAGCCGGTAGGCTAAATGAGATCTGTACTGTCATGAAGATACCAATCTTGAAATGCAAAGAAAACTGCAGCAACAGAATTATTACTAATGCCTTCAGATGATTACCACTTTAAAAGGTGTATTAGCTAACGAACTACCAACAGAGAGTACGTAGGTAAAGAGCACAGCCTACTTTTCTTTTTTACAAAATTGGGAAACTGAGGTATACAGGGTACATTTGCCCAAGAACACAGGGATGCTAGATAAGAGCAATTTTGCTCTGTCTCTGTTCCTCTGGGCCAAAACTCTCAATCCACCTGACTGCTGTTTCCACAACTGGCGCCAGTGCACCTGTCACGGTAAAATAACAGGGGAAGAGTGAGGAATGCAAAACAATGTGGGTGTCAGGAAGGCAAGTAATTACACGTGTTGTGGTCACTGCATGTGACAAGACGAAAACCAGTCTCTTCTTAGTTACCTGGCCCCTACGATCACTAGATAATCAAGTAACCGAGGACAGAGCTTCTTCTTTTGCACCATGGTTCCAAATTCACCAGTTCATCTCAGAGAAACTTCAAGGCACCACACAAGGAGTCAATGTTCCCAGGAGGAATTCTGATGTTATCTGAAAATTCAAGTCCAATAGGAAAAAAGTACTGATAAAATCCACTGCTGTGCCCAAGGGACTCATCCGCCTCAGCTTTATTCCAGCCAGGGTCAGAGGTCAGAAGGGCTTCTGTTTTAATCCTAAAGATGAGAGAACATGACACTTTTCCTAGTCCAGAGCTTGATCAAAGCTGATGAACTCACAGAGCCAAATGTCAAGAAGTAGGATAAATAATGGCTCACCTCCCCCATCCCTACAAAGCAGCTCATTTCCAGCCTCACTCCTGATGCTCTGTTTCTGAAAAAACAGACCCCGTTAGTCTCATCTGGATTCAGTCAGTATGATAACAAAAACGAAGTCACTTTTAGGACAGCTCCAGGGTATGAGGATCCAACCAGACTCTAATCAGCACTAATCTGTCCTCCTACCTCTGGATGAAAACCTAATTATTTTCTGTTCTAACATTCTGCATTCAGCTTCATGTGAAACTACCATAAAAACCGTATACTTCATGCACTCAGACAATAACAACAGAGGGCTTCTCTACCCTGTGCACTCTCAGATGAAGGAAATCTATGTCCCAATTGCTTCCCTAAACCATTTTTTCCTTTCCTCTTCAAGCAAGAAAGGGTCCCACGGGTTACCGCTACTAGCTCTGCCCTTGGTGCTGAATCATAGTCTTTATTCTAGTCCCAGGACTAGAATCAGGGATACAATGCACACAGATGAGACTTTGTCCTTGTACCTCTTACACAAATGAAGAATTAGATGCAGAAATAACAGAATTCCTGCAAGAACAGGGAGAGGTGCTCAGAGGAACCGTAAACCATAGTCCAAAAAGCGGGAAAAGCTTACATGGTCTTAATTATAATTTATGTCATATTGGATCTCCATACACTTCTCTAAGCAAAATGTTTCACTCCACTATAAGGTTATCTTCAGTGCATACAGGATTCTACTTCTATACTCTACACAGGTCACACTAAGACCTCCTTTGCTACACACACAGATATTCCCATTACACTACATACACACACGCAACTCCCATGCACTCCCACACCCAGACATGAATAATCCCTGTATGCTTAAGGTTCTATTTGATTTAGATAATGAATTCTATCTTTGTCTTCCCTGCTTAATAATAAATAGACTGCTCTGCAATACTCTTGAATCCTCAAAATACTGCTCCCTCCCTTCTCTTGCTCCCAATAGAGGAGCTGCAGGTAATAGGATTCAGTATTGTCTCTATAGCGACCAGGACTATTTATAGCATAGCCACAGCCCCTCCCCTGCTCTGTGACCACAGAGTGCTAGCAGCTGCTACTCCAGAGTGGTCCAGGGCCCATAACAATTCATTCTCCTTGAATCTAAAGACACTTCTTCCACTGACAGCACCTGCTAATTATTACATTATCGTCTCCCCATCTATTTTTAGATTATACTTTGTTCTAAGCTCTGGATTTTGAGAGAGATCTCTTCTTTCCATGCAACCCAACCCGAGTTTACGCGTGCCATATGCCCATTTCTAGGTTATCATTACCACCCAAAAAGTCCTTTGGTTCTCTCCAGTGCCATGGAATCGTGAGCAAACTGCAGAAGGTGGGGCACTGTTATAAAGTTGATCTCTGGTCTTTGCAAGCAGAGTAAGAAAAGGAGGGGAAATAGAAAAATGAAAAGGGACATGTGTAAAAAGTGTTATTCTTTAATTATATGAAAATTGCTTAGGGCGAGAGCCGATGTATCTTAAAATAAAACAATTTATGGGGCCAGAGCTCAAGGCGAAGCCTTGAAATCTATGTTTACACTGAAAACCAAGAGCCCTTTCCTGCCAAAATTTCAACAATCACATGTGAAGTGTCTTCTACTAATATATTAGGGCATCAGGCCTCTAGCTTTGGTGGGATCTTAGCCCTGCCACTTAGAATCATTTGATAAAGCTCAAGTCATTATCATGCTCTACCATGTCCATCTCCCTCCGGAACTACAAGGACCCTGAGATCTTGTGACTATTGCAGCCCTAGTGATAGGATAGATTTTTAGCCACACTTCATATCTCATCAACAGCCACTACCTCTGGTTATTCCGATTGCAAAGATAGGCTTTCCTCCACATTCTCTCCCCTTCCCATAAAGACTAACATCACCTATAACTCACATCCTGTCTTCATATCAACCAGACTCAGACTCTGCCTTTTGCCTCAACCATATTTACAATAGGGAGTCCCTGGTTCTCAGCTCTTATGTTCCAAAGGCATCAAACGCGTACCTATCTGCTTCCCCATCCACTCCATCCAGACGCAGATTTAGAATCCACAGACGTTAAGTTCTCTGTGTCTTTTCAGCCTACAAATGGCCAGGTTTAGCAACGCTTTGGATTAGTCCCTCGTTTTGGGGCAGAATGTCATAGTAAAACCACAGGAACCGGAGAGCGAGATGACATCTTTGCTGACGTGAGCACAACAGAAAGCTCTCTCCCCTCCTACCCAGGCAGTGACCTTGCTAGCGCATCAGCACAGACCGGTCAGCGTGGGGGAGAACGAGAGCAATAAGGCAGGCAATAGGCAGGGTTGGAAAAGAGGCGAGGACAGGAAGAGGAAGAATTTAAAGATGCGCGAGGATGAGGAGGGAAGCAGTTGCAAAAAGATGAAATGGTATCTCGATTCTCTAACAAGCCAGTTTTGAAACACCAAAAAAAAATTTTTTTTTCTTTTTTCAAAAAAACCCAAACATGATCTCCACCCCGTGATCAAATATAAGGTGCACACGGCGCGCGCGCGCCAGGTGGTTATCCCGGCTCCGTCCCCGGCAAGACAGCTCTGCCCGCCCCCTCACCTGCTGGACAGTTCTCCCCCGCCCACGCTCCGACCAGCGCCACCCGCCAGCCGGGCCGGAATCGAGTCCAGCCACCGCCAGCTGAGCCCAGTCCTGCAGCCCGCACCTCTTCCGCTGCTCCGAGCGTGCCCTCCCTTCTAGCCCCGCCTCCTTCCCTCAGGACCCCCCGCCGTCCCCCTCCAGACCCCACGCCCCCCATCTCCTTTAGGGCCTCTCCAAAGGTGGCTTTCCCCTAGAGCCCCTGTTTCCTCTCAAAGTCCGTCTCCCCCGGAGTGCCCCGTCCCAAATACCCTCCCAGGACCCCCTGTGGCCCGGGCCTTCCTACCTCCCGATCCTAGGGGAACCGGCCGGGCCCAGCCAGACGGCCCCCGGCAGCGGAGTGTCGGAAGCTCGCCGTCTCCGGCGCAGCTTCGAGCGCGCGCCAGTTCCGTGTCTGCACCGGGGGGCGCGTACCACTCGGAGCCAGTGAGGGAGGGAGAGGTTGAGGGGGCCGGGGGCTGTACCACGCACCACCGGGGGGGGGGGACAGGGCTGCACCAAGCCCAGGGTGAAGGGTGGAGCTAACCTCGGGAGAACGGCGGCTACGCACACACCTATCCTTGTGCGAGTGGGAGGGCGACGGGAAACGCTGGGCCAGCCCAGTGCCAAGCGCGCCACGGGGAGGACCCAAAGGAATACATTTTGTCTAGGTTGCACGAAGAGATTTTAATTTTACATGGTAATAGAGCCTATTTCGACGAGATGTGGATTAATCTAGAGGCGACTTCTCAAGATAACACTGCTCCCAAGACTCTCTGAGCGTCCCCCACGTCTCACCCTCCCTCCCCCCGCTAGCGGTTTGGAAGTGCCCAGCAGCCAGGGCTGCAAAGCCTGCTGCCCCGGAGGTGGAGCCTACCAATTCAGGGACGGCGGGGGGGACCGATGCCGGAAGGCGCGGCCGCCGTCTCACCTACACGGGAGCGCGCCGTGCGAAGGGGGGGAGGTGTGAACGGAGCCGCGGTGCCCGCTGGGAAATGGAGTCCAGCCCTTCTGACAGGCCCGAACGGCAACGGGGCAGCCTCCCCAGTCCATAGAACCTGGGGCCCTAGAGCACGGACTGTTGTGCCCTCCTTTTTTTTTTTTTTATTTTTAATTTTTATTTATTTATTTATTTTTTAAGGTACCAACGGAAAACCCGAGGCATTATGGAGGCGCGTGTGAAGACAGGTACATGGCTGGGGTGTTAGTTCTGAAAATTCACCCAAGCTCCTCCTCAGAAAGACAACCCGATCCCACCTGGATCATGAAACGAAAAGGGCATCTAACCGTCAGCATTTCATTCACCCTCATGGGACTAGTAAGAGGAGGTCCCCTCTCACGGCCAAGGCTGTCACTTGTGACTTGTCTCCCTCCTCTGCGTCTGGAAGCAGATCTTAACCGACGGTTTCCTCCTCTGCGGCCGGGCCCCCACCCCCAACCCAGAAATGGTTTCGCTCATCCTATCTTCCTTTTGGTCTTTCTGTACAAAGAGCGCCAGGCCTATCAGTGAGGCATCCCCGAGGCATTTATGGCCAAGCCACAGAGTGACGGCGGAGAATTTCTCTGGGGGCCCTGTGGGGAACACAGGAAGTGGTGGAGGCAGGACGGGCAGGGCCTGGGAGAACCTTGTGCAAAGCGGCCCCCAGGCCCATCCATTTGGTTGAGGCAGTACAGGCTTCAGATGGAGCAGTTTCAGCAGGACCCTCCACTGCCCAGCAGCCAAACTCCCAACCCTTTGACTTTCCTTTAATGTCACTCGAGGAACTCCTTTGCCCAGCTTTGAGGAATGTTTGCCCTTCTCAGTCTGCTTCCCCTCTAGGAAGCAGCCGGGCGCATCAGCCTTCCAGCCCAGAAAACAGAAGATATGGGGGTGGGGGGGGGGAGGAAGAGCAGTCATTCGTGCACATCCCAGATCTCAGAGAGCAGCGGAGGAAGCTTTTTGTCCTGCAGGCGCAGTGCAAACACTTGCTCTGAATGGACACTGCTCAGTGTCCGGAGGCTCACCAGTTTCATTAGCATCCGTGGGAACATCAGTCGGTCCTGGGGGAAGGAGGGGACAAAGTACAGTTTCTGCCTCTCCCCAGGGAAGGGGGCAAGGGTAGGGGAATTGTGGAAGAGGCAGCAAATTGTCTGTGCAAGATGTCGTCAGGGAAGGATTCTCGAAGGGAAAGTAGGTGTGTCAGGGGATGAGCCTCTGGGGAAGAGGAGAAGAGGGGAGGGGAGACTCACATGGGGATGGTGGATGGAGACGTAGGCATGCAGGGCCTCCACATATGTGTGTTGCAGCCTCTCTACCTGGAGCTGGTCCTGCACGTTGGGCCGGTCTATAGGTCACCAACAGAGTTGAGGAGCAGGTCTGGCCAGGGTCTTAGTTTTATACCCCAAATCACAACCCCCCAAATAGGGACATACCCCACCCAGCCTCTCCCAAAGTAGCACAGCAAGGGCTTCCACTCCCACAATTCCTGCCCTATGGGGCCTGCAGCTCTGCTTGGTGCAAATCTCTTGCTCCTTTTCCCGCCTGCCCCTGCTCGCACCTGCAGAAAAGATGCTGATGGCAATGAGCAAAGCAAACTCGGCATCATTGAGTTGCAGTTCGTTCATGGCTCTGGAGAACTCGAAGATGGGGTTGATGAACTCCACCTGCAGCCCTGGGGAGGAAGAAGGGAGGCGGGGGCACATGGCAAAGGCAGCAGGAACTTCCTTCTCTCTTCCAGCTCCTCAACTTAAGGGAACTGTTAGGAAATCACTAAGAAGTCTCCCGGGGCTCTGCTGGGTAACATTAGGCAAGTTTCTTAACTTTCTAAGCCTCCTCTGTGACCTGGGAATCCTATCTGAACGTATAAGACTGCTGTGATGGTGAAACCATAAAGCAGGCAAAACATGTAGGGTTGTGCTTGGCACACAGGAGGTGCTGGATTCAATGATAATACTGCTGTCACTGGAATTCTCTAGAAATAGAGGCAAAGCTTCTTTCTGTTTACAAAGAAAGCTTTATCACTGGCAACTGGCCTTACTTATTTGAATACCAGAGATACATTTCATGTTTCATGTCCCAGCAGGAAGACCGCAACGTGGTCGAGGGCAGGGGCTGTGGCATCACACTGCCTGGGTCCGAGCCCCGGCTCGACCATTTATTAGGCTGTGTGACCTGGGGTAAGTTATTTAAGTTCCCTGAGCCTTGGTTTTTCCGTCTGTAAAATGGGGATAATAATAGTACCTCATTGGGTCCTTAGAATGGTAACTACTATATAAGTATTTGTTAAATAAATGAATGAATGAATAAACTCAAAACATAGAACCAGTCTTCTTGCTGAGGAGAGTGAAGTTCAACAAACCGTGACCTACAGACATGACACCTAAAGAACACTTCTCCCATCACTAAGTCTCCTCGTCCCACCCCGCCCGTGTCTGTCTGTCTGCTGTCTCTCAGCAGCCTTCTGCTAACTTTTCCAGGCGATGCTCCCTGATTAGTCACTTCCTGTACTTCTCCCCTGATGTTTATCAAGTGTGTGTTGAGACAGTTGAGACACTGAATGGACAAGAGCCATTTTATAAAGCCTTTCTTGGAGGGTTGTTGAGCCTCAAAATGTGCTGAACAGCCCCTTCGAACAGAGAGGATGAGGAGGTTCTGGAGCTGGGCCGTGCACCCTGCCAGCTCCACTCCTGGTCACTGAGCACGGGCCTCCGCTGCTCTCGGTCTGCATCCTGAGCTGCCCACCCCGTGCACACACAGCAGTGGACGCAGAGACGGACGGAGACCTGACAAAAGATCGCCCCTGCCCCTCCTCCCCAAGACCTCGCTGACAGAAGGAAATGAGAGGCAAACAGGACAGCCTCAAAACTGCTCACGTCAACGTATCGATAACTAGGTGCCGATTCAGACAGCACGAGTCTGCAAGTGCTGAAGGAACGCCCAGGCAGGGGAAGAGCGAAGCGTTCAGAAAGCAGGGTGCTGGAGGACCTTGGTGGCTCAGTGGGTTAAAGCCTATGCCTTTTGCTCAGATCATGATCCCAGAGTCCTGGAACCAAGCCCTGCATCGGGCTCTCTGCTTAGCAGGGAGACTGCTTCCACCTTTCTCTCTCTCTCTCTGCCTGCCTCTCTGCCTACTTGTGATCTTTGTCTGCCAAATAAATAGATAAAATCTTAAAAAAAAAAAAAGGAAGAAAGAAAAGAAAAGAGGGTTCTAGGAAGGAGGCAGTGGCCATGCTTTGGAAGAATGGGGATAATAAGCATTTGGGGACCAGGCAGATAAAGGGAGCTGGGCTTGGCTTTGAAAGCTTGAGAAAGTCATCAAATTGCCCCATCAGGTGCCTACATACGCCAGCAGCACCTGGGGCAACTGATGGCCACAGAGCTAGGGTTTAAGGGAGGCCTTCCTAGAAAGCTCATGGGCGGGCCTGTGCTGGAACAAGAGGCACGTGAGCTGCTCTGTCACCAGAAACCGGAGAAGACTATGAGTTCTGCCCTGGAAACCAGAACCTACTAACTCCGAGAATGAAGTCACTGCTTCAGCCCTAGTTCACAGGCCCATGCCCTCAGGTGCTCAACTCCTCAGTCTCCTGTTAAGTCGAAGTTCTAGTCCCTCCCAAACCCTCTCAGCCTCCCAAGCTTTTCTACCCCCACTCCCATAACACAAACGTTACCGGCAACTGAATATGAGGAAGCCAATACCGCTTAGCCCCCTAGCAAGTAGCAAAGAGCAGCACTGTGTGTGCACTAATTCTTGGAGAAAACACTCCAGGGTACAGCACGAGGATGGGAGTAGTTACTCTTATCCTAAAACTGCCCTAAAATTGCCATGTTCCAACATGTATTTTAGCTTTTTGGAAAAAGCAACTGAAGAAGAGTGGCGGGCAGGGGGAACAGTCCACACGATCCTTAAAGAGCACAACCAAGTTCATCACTAATTACTAAAAGGCTCATTGCAGCAGTTTTCGAGCTTTTTCCCTCGCTGTGATATTGTTTCTTCAAGCAAAACATTATGTAGAAGCACAGCATTAAGTGGGGTTTCTTGTTTGGCTATAGAGAGGTTGAAGGTCGTCTTGTACCTCTCTGTTCCTCCTCTAAGGGGACACTTAGAGGAGCCCCAACCCCCTCGGGCTCCCTGAAACACTGAAAACCACTGGCCAAATGCAACAGAGGTCAGATGTCTCTTTGTAGCAGCTGAGAGAGGCCTATTACCACTCCAACTTTCTGTCTTGGAAAAACAAATGGATCCTTCCGCATACAGCAACCCCAAACCCTGGGCCTGTGTCTCTGTAGTCACTATGAGCCCAGTGACAGAAAGTGTCTTTCCATCCAACCCAATCCTTTTCTGACCTCAGTTCTTACCTGCTTTGGCAAAGTCTTCCCGGTTATAACTGAAATCCTTGAGGAAGGTGATACTCTCACTCCCAGGGTTGTACCTCCGAGATGTCTCCAGAAGCATCACCTGCACGCAAGTAGCAGACCTCAAACAGGGACTCAGAAGGCTGGTCTTGGCATGGGGCCCCTTCGCTCCCCACCTGGCTGTCTGGAAGTGTGGGAGACAGTCCCGCCCTGCTTCTCCCTTCTCCCCTCGGCCTTGCCAGCCACCTCGATCGCAGAGGTCTTCAGCAGGGCGATCTGGTCCTCCCGGCTGAGCTGCAGGAAGCCAGGCAGCTGTTTGGCAAAATCAACGATCTCCTGCACGGAGACGATGGCCAGCTCGGTGAAGTGGGCAAAACGCTGCTGACGGGCCTCCCGGCTCTGGGGATCTGGTGCCATGGGCCAAGGCTACCCAGCAGGGCGAGGATGGAGAAAACGAACTACACTGAGTCAGCGATCAAGAAGCCGGTGGGTGCTCTGGGCACGGCCACCTCTCCCCGGTTCCCTCGGTTACCGTGACTCGAAGCCGGTCAGAAAAAGAGCGTCTGTTACACTGCTGCTGGGCAGCCACCAGCTTCTCAATCATGCCCCGCTGCTCGGGGCTGAGCTGGGGCAGGACTTGCGGGGGTGAGGACACCCTTGGGGGCATGGACGTGGCCTGAGCCTGCTCCTCCTCTAGCCGCTTCAGTTTCTTCAGGCGGATCTGCTCTTCTGACAAGACACCTAAGGACAGGGTTGGACATGACGAGGGGAGAAGAGGGGGACACAAGAAACAAGGATGGGACAGAGGGGTAGTTTGAGGCTCTAGAAAAGCAGAGAGCACTGGGTAAAGTCAAGGACGAGATTTTAACTCATACTTAGGGACCACGTAGGAAGACCCTGTAGGCTCAGCTGCCTGTCTACTCTCACACCCCGGCAGCCCTTTCCCGTCATCCTCCCCCCCGACTCCTGTCCCCAGACACTCACACTCCTCCCGCATGCCAGCCTGGCGGCATTTTCGAAGACGACACTCCTGACATTTGCGACGCATGTAGGTGTCCATGGGGCAGTGGCCCCCACTGTGGCAGACATAGCGCGCCCCCTTGATGACACTGCGGCGGAAGAACCCCTTGCAGCCCTCACAGCTCAGCACGTTGTAGTGGAAACCGGACGCCTTGTCCCCACACACACTGCACAGCTCGTTCCCCAGCATTTTGGGGGCTGGCCCCTTTTTCCGCTTTTGTGGACGGAGCTCTGGAAAGAGGAGAGACTTCATGTTCCTCTCCAAGAAGAAAGCCCCTGGTGCCCAGTTGGCCACTGCGCTGAGCACTCAGTGAACTTCATCCCCTTCGGTGCATGCTGTCTAGTCTGTTATGACAAAGTAGCTCTCATGTGCCAAGTGCTATTCTGTCCTAGGTACTGCCTGAGCCCTTTACATGCACTGATCCTCCCAAATGTAACAGATACGTACTATTATTATTTCCATCTTACAGATAAGGAAACTGAGGCTCAGGAAGACCCAAGGCAGAGACAAAATTCACATTCAGATCATTCAGGTCTAGTAGAATCCAAAGCCTTTGGACTTAACCATGGTCTCACAAGGTAAACAGCCCTATGGTACCCCTCCCAGATCCAGGGGGCCCCTTCCTCCTCCAAATCCAACAGCTCCTCACCTGTAGACTCTGGAGGGGTATCCACCCCAGGGAGCAGGACTGCAGGCTCTGCTGCCTCCAGCCCTGCCCCCAGAGAGCCCCCACCGGACTGGGGAGTGCTGGCTTCCTCCCTGAGGATACAGGTGTTGCCTCCCAGCGCCTGGCTGCTGGCATCTTGTGCATCTGGCTCCCACAGCTCCGCTGCAGAGTCTGAGCCCCAAAAAAGAGGCACAAGGGGGTCTCAGGTCCCTCCCATCCACTTCCTTAGTGTCCTTCTGGGAAACTGCTCATTTCTCTCTACCCCTAGAGGGCAGCAAAATGTTGGCTCAGGCTTCAGGACCCTGGGGTTTATGTGGGCTCTAGGGCTAGTCTCTTGTAATCCCCTGCACCTCAGTACCTTAGATGAGGATGTTAACCTTTGTCCCCTTGAAGGGCTGACATGCATCCACTTCAGAGGTCAGACAGAATCAAAGCCAGTGCTGGTAGGCACCAGACAAGCCAGCTCTCCCCAGCGGCAAGCCCACCTTGAGAAGGACCAGCACCAGACCCAGCACAGAGGTAGTCTGGGCAGAAGGAGGCAAGCAATACCGAGAACCACTCTGGACTGCTCTCCAGGGGACAGCTGAAGGCAAGTACTGAAGGAGGCTGATTCCCGAGGGAGGAGAGGATCTGGGATCTGAGCTCAGAGGAGAGGGCTGGAGTGAAGACGCTTACCAGGAGAAGCATCAGGCACGGGGGCCTCCAGCCACAGGGACATCTCTTCCTGGAGCCCTGGACATTACCAAGGCGGCTGTCCTGCAGGAATGACCGAGGTTACTGTCTTCAGAACTGGGGCCCTCTCTGGCCTCATCAACCTTCTCCTCCTGATCCTACGAGTACTCATATACCCGCCAACACTTACTTGCTCTGTATGTATATATCGGGCTGTGCTAAAGATTTATATGCCTTCCTCTAGATACGCCTATGATGTCATGACTTCACTCTTAAACCCATTTTATAGACGAGGGAACTGAGGTTCAAAAAGATTAAGTAAATTGCCTATAGCCACACAGTTAGGCAACGGTGTAGAGCCAAGATTCCAACTCTGGTCTGACTCCAAAGTCTGAGCTGTTGGCTAAGGTGCCCACCTTGCCACCTTTTCTCCCCGAGGGACACCTCCAGGCCATCACAGAGTGTCTGGGCACATCTGCCCAGCTTCTGTCAGAGCCCCTTCCCCTTCCTCCAGCACTGAGGACAGCCAAAGTTGGCCAGGACTAGGGCATGGGATTGAGGCTCACTCACCCAGTAAGACTCACTGCTTGTTAGATAACTTCACTGCTGTCACTTTCCAGCGTCCCAGCACAAACCTCCTACCTCCAGGAGTTGCTCCATTTCACAGCCAGGATCCCCTCCCCCAGAACCCCTCAGGAGTTATTCTGGACCCAAATAGAATCCTCTTGCTTCCTGGGCTGCCATCACCATCATCATCCTTCACTTCTCCCCAGAGACCCCTAAGATCTACAGGGTACCCTGTAGACCCATACCAGGGTACCCGCGTAGACCCTACGCGCTCCCTCCCAGACTCACACAAAGAGCCCCAGGCCAGTGCTGAGGAGCAGACCCACCGAATCCCCAGGCCACCAGACTTCCCGGCTGGGGCAGTCTCTGGAGCCCCCTTGCTGGGAGGGGAGGGCGGTGCAATCTCCTGTCTGAGATCTTGCACTGGGAGCCGGAGCTGAGCAAGTGAGGGACCGGAGCCCCGGGGAAGTAATGTGGGGAAAGGCTGAGGGGAGGGACTGCCAAGGGGTCGGGCCACTTCTCCTTCCTGCTAGGCAGACCGGAGACGACTGACTAGAGCCCTAGCCGCCATCCCCCACACCCACAGGGCAGCTTCCCCACCATGTTGACTCCTCCCCAGCGCGACCGCCCGCCCCCTCAGTCCAGCCTCACCCCTGCCCCCGCCGCCCCCAACCACGACAGTCCCATTTCTCTGTAGACCTGCCCAGTTCCACATCTCTCCCCTTCCTCTCCTCACCCCAGTGGCTCTTAGCCGCTCTTACAGAAGGGCTGCCTCCCAGGCACCCCCTACCCCAATCCCGGCAGCCTCCAGAGTCACCTCGTAGAGCAAAGGTCCCGGCACTGCCTGGAATTGCAACACTGAGCCTCAGCCTGCTTTCCCAGCCTCCCTCCTCCTCCCCTGCCTCTGGGAAGGGCCAAAAGCTCTCCCTACTAGCCCCAGGCCTCAGCCAAATTAGTATAATAACTCCAGGGGTGGAGAGACCGGTGCTCATCCTTCCAGGGAGTCTCCGAGTGGCGGTACCCTGCAGGGGGCCACCAAGATGTGAAGAGACCCAGAGAGAGAGGAGCAATGGCAGGGCTGGGATGGGGGTGGAGGCAGAGACGGCAGGTAACCCAGGTGCCAGCCCAGGATGGACCTGGGACGGTATGCACATCTGGGAATCGTTCATCTGAAGTGATGGTAGGTTCTATCCAGCATCTACTGAGACTACAGCCATAGCCATCCTGCCCTGCAGCCTGGAACGTGAGATCCATCCGAGAGGAGACACCATGTTTTATTGATTTTATCTCCCCTGTCACCCATGGAACAGGGCCTCGCACAAAGCAGGCAACAGAACAGGAACTACGTTCCTGATTGTTAAATGAACAGGTGAACAAAAAAAAATAATATGATCCTCTTCTACACCTGAGCTTTCAGCACCTGAGCTCTGGGCCTGGCTTTGCCTCTGCCTCTTTCTAACTGTGATCTTAATTAAATGAGTTACATCATATCTCTGAACCTGTTTCCCTACCTTTAAAATAGGGATGGTAAGAATAATGGTGTTTGCCACATACGGTTGTCATGAGAGGTACACAACGTATCACACAGCTCAAGGGGTGGGACACAGTAGGTGTTCAAGAAAGAGCAGCAGTTCTCCTTCCCCCTCGATCCTTTCATCTACAGGTCTTCCCATCGCCTCGAATCTGCGCACTGTTAACCTTCCAGTGCTTGTTTCCACACACAAACCCCTCACTATCTCTTTCGGTTCTTTTGGGCTCCCAGGAAGGAGGGAGGGCAAGTAACAGGAGCACCATTTCACAGAGAGCCCTGAGCTCATGGCAAAGCCCCTGCCAAGACCACACACAGTGACCAAGCTGGGGTCAGAATCCAGATGTCCTTGCTCTAGTCCCTGTGCTCTTCCTTTCTCCTGTGTCAGAGTCCAGGAATACTCTTGTCTGGACCCCACGGAGTCCAGTGGCCAGTGGAGCACTGAGACGGAAGAAGCGAGGGCTGGTGGGCTGCAGCGGGAGAGACAGGGGATGCTTCAGTCCAGATGTGGGAGGCCAGGAGCTGAGGTTACTGCTGGTTGTTCACCCGCTGCCCTGCTCCCAGTTTCCTGCTCCCAGGCTCTTCCTGTTTTGCTGTGAACTCCAGTTCCCATGGGCCCCACATTAAAGGACAGAAGGACAGAGGGCCAGGGCAGGCAGCCAGAGGGACTGAAACAGATGAACAGGGCACCAGGGAAGAGATGAAAAAGGGAAAGAGTGGACAGAGGGTGTGGAGGAACAGGACAGGAGAAGGACAGGGAAAGCAGAAACAGGGAAGGAGCGTGGTGAGACATGGGAGGAAGCACAGGGTGGGGTGGGCGAGTAGGCGGGGGTGGGAGAGCAGAGACTTGAGAAGACAGCAGGCTGCCTGGTGTTGCAAAATCTGCCCATGTATTCACTTTCGCATTTCAGAAAAGCCCCTCCGACACCCCCCATCTCAAAGTTCTGCCTCCAGTTTTAGCTCTTGTTCCGTCTTTTCACAAGGTCATCCCCTCCTAAGGCCACCAGCCTTGTCTGAGCATCTCTGAGTCACGAGCACAAGGCTCTCCATTCCTCTTGCATGTGTTCCTTTCCCGATTTTCACAAGGCCCCAGCTGTCCTGGGAAAGTAGACACCAGGGACTCCAACCCCTGGGAAACTGCAGCCATCCTGTCCCAGCACCCACACCATCCAACCAGTTCCCTCCTCCACCTTCCCACACCCCCAGAAGTGCAGCCAGAGATGCCACCGCAGTACCTGGTTATAAGGAACGTGGGACGGCACGTGCTCTCGGCCTTGATGACCTATCTTCTGGGGGCTGGAAAACACCTCTCGCATCCACTCCTGATCCTTAGCTCCCTCTCCTGACACCTCAGTCGGCCCAGGACCCTGTGACCACACGCGAGCCCCACCTGGAGCCCTCTTGACCCAGGTCAGCACCAGTTGCTCAACGAACAGGGCGCCATCTTCCTCCAAGGCAGGAATCAGTTCGCTTTGTCTCAAGTGGAGAAGGAGGAAGCATCAGCAGCCCTTTACTGCCAGAGCCAACCCTTCAAGGTTACAGGGGTTCAGGAGCGCCGCCTCCCCCTGCCCCCCACCCCATGAAAAGGGAAAGGGCGAGGAAAATGGGAGACAAAACCTGCTGGCACTATCTCCACAGAGTTTCTGCAGGCCAACTGCTGGGACTTCTCTCCCAAACAGAGCAAGTAGTCAGATGATCAGCAGCTGGGGTCACATGTCTCACTCTGCCAGACCCACCCCCACAGAATGGTCCCACCAGCTCACAGGTGTTAGGCACAAAGCCTCCCAGTGCTGTGGGGCCTTTCCTAGGTTTCTTTGGCTCCTGGGGGATCCTAGAACCTCTGGGGATCTTCCAGGTCCTATTTGTGAACCCCTAGAACCTAGAACCTAGAACCAGAGGCTTTTCCTTGCAGCAAGGGGAACCTTGAACGTAAAAAAGAGGAGCATTCACCAGTTCACAGTCATACATGAAACTTGAAAATTCCCCTTAAAGTACGTGAATTCCCATGTGGCAGGGCACAAGGTATGGTCCGGAGGGACAGACTGGGGAAACGGGTTCTTGCTCCCTCCTTCACCATTCTGGAAAGATGCAGTGTGGGGGTCATCTTGCAGGGCACTTAAACAACCTCTGCCCAACCTCCAATCACAAGACAGAGAAGAACGCAGGAATTTCTGCTTCTCAAGCCTATAAGTTCAGAGATGATATACCAGGTGAAAAGGAAAAAAGTAACATCTATTACTACATACGTTTATCTTTACATGTGTTATTTTATTTATCCTCGTATATAACCCTAGGAGACAGTCACTAACAAGTGGGCCAATATCAAATCTGAACACAGGTATAACAGACTCAAAAGCTCAAGCTCATCATCAAACAAACACAAAACACCTCGCTCCATTACACAAAACTGCCTCACCTGCCTCACCTAAATAGTTAACTCACCTGGATTTAGGTTTGCTTCTGACAACACAGGGTGGAACAGTGGCTTCCAAACCTGGTCTCATTTTCAGAGATTCTAATTTATTTGGTCTGGGGTAGGCCCCTGTATCTATCTATCTATCTATCTATCTACATGCCTAGTTTTTTGTATCTATAGTTAGGAACCAAGGCATGGAGACCATAGAATCATCTGGTAGAAAATATGCAGCAGCTGGGGGTCAAGAAACCAGGGCTTAGCTCTTGATTCCACCATGTACTTCACCCCTCCTGGATTTCTTTTCCCTACAGAAATGAAATATCTGCTCCATCAATCCCTCCTACATAGGATACTTGCAGGCACAAAGGATACAGACATACTTTAGCAAGTGGGAAGAAAAGCAAAAGATGAATTTGTTCTACTCGCCAAAATTTAGTGAGCCCAAGATTTATTTACATTCTGAATTCATAAAGGTCTGGCTACATTGCAAGAAGAGTAAGGGATATATTAGAAGAAACATTCAAGAATGCCCACTAATATGCAGAATTTTGCCCATTAGCTGTGCCGCCATTCAACCCCACCAATGTGAAAAGGTTTCGTCAGAAATCTCTATTGAAAGTATCTGGGGGCTACTCAGTATGGTTTAGCAATGCAGTTTGAGTGGCCTGCAAGAAGCAGTCCATTTTCAAGACTAATTGGGAATCAGAAAACTTGAGTTTTAATCCGTTCTCCTAAACTCTGTGACCTTGGACAAGCTCTTCTCTCTGATTTTGTTTCCTTATCCTTTTAAGTAAGGGCAGTAGGTTAGATTGGGGATTCAGAGATGCTGACTTATGGAAACTACTGACATTTTTCATGAACCCTAGAGATTATATGCAAAATTCCATTTGTGTGTGTGGACATTTTTCCAGAAGGTGGGGTGGGGGTGGTAAATTTTCATCTGATTCAGAAAGGTCCTTGTGACTAAGTAAGATTAACAACTATTTGACTACCCATACTTCAGTTCTCAATTTCTATTCACTCCTCCATAATAACTCTGTAAGGTATACATAAGTAATTGGATCCAAAGTCCTAGGGCAAAATTATGACCCTGCTTTCTCCCATATAGTTCTGATCAGGTTTTATTTTTCCAACCATCTTTAGTCATTTTACTTCCGGGGGCAGATCTGATCAAAGCACCCCAAGGGTCTAGTGATTCTGGAGCTGTGAGTCACGCCCAGCTCAGTCACCAAGCCATGAAGCCAAACTGGCTGCACCCGGATCCTAATGGCCGATGCCTGGAGGGTCCCTGATTCTGCGGAAACTCCACTTACTCGCACTTTATGTTATGCTCCTTCCCCTTATCCCTATAATATCTACCTCCCCATTGGTCTGAAATTCCTCCCCTGTGGATTCACTGCTTTGGTTTTTCAAAGTCTGAACATACTGTGCAACCCACTCGTTTTGGAGGAAGCAAAAACTGTAACGGAAAGTGAGAGGTCTCCTGGAGCTTTGCTCAAAGGCACGAGCTGTAGGCTACACTGGGACCAACCTCAAGGGCATAGGGAGTCCAAAGAACTGTTGACACGCTGTGCCCTGCATCAGAGGGAGCCTCCCCGGGACAAAGAGCCAGGGCCAAGGCTCAAATTCCACCAGAAGGTAGAGGCGTGGAGCGGGGTGCCCTGTACTTCCAACCCTTGCCTGAAGTCTGCAGCGGCTCTGGCTCTGAGCTCAGGCCTAGTTGCACCCCGGCCCGAGGGGGCGCTCGCTCTCCCAGCCGATGTCCGGCTGGCGCCACCTTGTTATTCGGTCTCGTGGCGGGGGCCAACCGGAGGTCGGGGTTCTCTTTACCAAGACGAGGTCCTCAGCATCTTCTACCGCGCGAGGTTGCACTACACTCCCACGCTCCTCCGCCGCGGCCGCATCGCGGGCTTCCTACATGCATTCCCTCCCAAATTCCTCCTTCTCCCACCATCTCTGCCCCTCCTTTAGCAAGATGGCGGCGAAGGCACTTCCGGCGTGTGTCTTGACGGGTGCGTCCGGGCGGCAGCTGGAGGTGCCACGCAGCGGGTTCCACCCTCTTTCTGCAGCATAGTCTATAACGGTGATGGCGGGCAGACAGTTTGCGTGGAGCGGGGCGGCTCTTCTCCAGCTCCTTCTTGGCGTGAATCTGATAGTGATGCCCCCCACCCAGGCCCGGAGTCTGCGCTTCGTTACCTTGGTAATGAGAGATGGGATGTCCCAAGGGCTCGCCGAGAGCTGGAAGGGCACAGGCCCGCTGTGAGAGGGAGGGGCGGGGCTTGGGCTGGTGTCGGGGTCTCTCCAGGCTCATGATCGGGTTTCGGAGGAGACCCCGGGCCTGAAGGGTTGGGGGCCCGGTTTGGAATTGAAGTGGAGCCCCAGTTATTTTCGGGGGCCAGACAGGGTGTAAGTAGTTCTGTATCAGGGCATAGGTTGGGTGAGTCTGTCTTGGGAAAGGGATGTGATAGAACGAACGGTCAAGAGACTCACCCTTAAGCCTTTGGTGATTTCCCCCCAATTTCTCCCACCACCTGCATTGCTTTCATTTATCTTTTCCTTTTTCACCTATATCTTTGGCGTTGCCTGTAGTCTCCCCTGGCGTTGTGTTGGCCAAATTCGAATCTCTGGAACCTGTTCAAAGTTAGTGACTTCCGAGCTGGGGTCTTTTGCAGTGGGCAGAATTAAGGCTTCACAGAAGGAGTAGGGCTTCCCTCCCCAGCAGGGCAAAGGTGGGCCGTGTGTCCCCATTGTGGAACCTTCTGACCTGGAGGCAAACTATTTTCTTTCCTCAGCTATACCGACATGGAGACCGTTCACCAGTGAAGACATATCCCAAGGACCCCTATCAGGAAGATGAGTGGCCTCAGGGGTTTGGTCAGCTAACCAAGGTGGGTCAAAGGCCAGGGCCACACTCCGGGTTTGCTGTAGCATGAGTGACCTCAAGAGCAGACCAGAGATCTTGGGGGCCCCACCGAATTGTCATTTCCCACGTGGCTGCTGACTTTGACCAGATTTCTCAACCTTACTTTCCTCTGTGCCCAGGACAGGTGCCATACACAATGGGCCACTTAATAAATGACTTCTGTGATCAGATTGACCCACTCCTACTTCCAGCCAGGGTAGATTTGGAAAGCAACACTGCCTAAGCCCTGTGGGATGTGTGAGCTGCCCCTTCCCTGTCAGCCCTTGCATTTGTCCGCAGGAAGGGATGCAACAGCACTGGGAGCTGGGCCAGGCTCTGCGGCAGCGCTACCAAGGCTTTCTCAACACCTCTTACCACCGGCAAGAGGTAAGGCTGGGAGCCCAAGGGACAAGGGGAGGGGAACCTGCTGTTCTCATGCTCTCCCCTCAAGGAGTCTGGGCCACTCTGGCCTCCTTCCGTGCATTTTCGGTTACACCTACAGGACAAGGCATCTCAGCTGTGTAGCACAGTCCCAGAGGCCAAGTTGCCCCTCTTTGACTCGGAAAGGGCCAAAATAGATCAAGCATCCAAGCTCAGGGTTAAGGGCCTAGCGAAATCTTTTCTGATTCTGTGAAATAACCTGGATTTCCCATCCAAGATGCTTCTCAAGTACCTACTAAGGGCAGAGTGCTGTGCTAGCACTCTGCATTAATGGTGCAGCACACAGATAGGATATCCGTCTTCCCAGAGCTTAGACTGTAGTGAGGGTGACATGATAAACCACCCAGGGCCAAGAGATAAAGAGCAGGGATCACGTGTAGAGAAGGCATGTCAGGGAAGACCGGCCAGTGTTCCAGCTCCTTGAGGCCCTCCACCCCAGGGAGGGGGTTGGCTGTTCCTCTGGTTACCACTGTTGGCCACGGGCATCTCGATGTTATTGTTCCCTTGAGGGGCAGCTCTGTCCTGGTCTTGCCCTGCCCCACTGAAGACCCTGCCCTACTGCATCCTACTCCCTTTGCACAAGGAATTATCTCTGTTCCTTATTTCCTCTCCCTGATCTCTAAGCCACTTCATAAAGGGGTGTATGTCTTTGGAGACAGTTTCTGCCTTCAAGGACTGTGATGTTGATAGGGAGATAGGCATCACTAGGAAACCGGACCGACAGACAGAACTGACAGCCTTAGTGACTAAGCACTTGGGACTGGGAGGGCATTTGAGCTAGAGCCATTTCCACAGGAGTTCTTCACAGACTGGGGACAGCCAGCCCCTAGCTGAGTGTTTGGACCTTTGCTGGGAAGAGGGACAAGGAAGGTCAGAGACAGCCACCATTTGCTGGGTAACCATCAAGGACAGGTTCTCCCGCCACGGCCCCTCTGAGGGGCCAAAGCTCTCACCCCACCCCCATAGGTGAGACTGGTGTTGTCATTGCAGGTTTATGTGCGAAGCACAGACTTTGACCGCACTCTCATGAGTGCCGAGGCCAACCTGGCTGGACTCTTCCCTCCCAATGGGATGCAGCGTTTCAACCCAAATATCTCTTGGCAACCTATCCCCGTCCACACTGTGCCCATCGCTGAGGATAGGGTAAGACTGGCCAGCCCTTCCCTGGAGGTGGTGAGAGGGATGACTCTGGCCGTGAGCCTGGCTGTGATCCCCAACTCCTTCTCTGCCTCTGTTCCATGCCCCCCACTTCGGTCTACAGCTGCTGAAGTTCCCGTTGGGCCCATGTCCCCGCTACGAGCAGCTGCAGAACGAGACCCGACAGACACCAGAGTATCAGAATGAGAGTGTTCAGAATGCAGTGAGTGGGGCTCAGGCGGAGGTCACCACACTGGCCCTTTCCCCCAGGGCAGTACTGATCCCCTTGATCCATTTTTCATAGCAATTTCTGGATATGGTGGCCAACGAGACTGGGCTTACAGACGTGACACTGGAGACTGTCTGGAATGTCTATGACACACTCTTCTGTGAGGTGAGCCCACTTAGGGTCCCAGGTATGGCCTTTCTTCCCTCAAACCTCCGCAGGCCCAGGTGACCAGGACAAGTAGCCTACCATGCCTGGATACCATTCCCACAGGGAAGGTCCAGGCAAGCCGCTTCTTGTGAAACCAAGGAATTTCCCTTATGGGTGAAAAAGAACCTCAGAGTGGGAAATGGTTTATTCTGTGTCAGCAGTTCTTGGCCTCTCCACCCAGAACTCTCATGGTGCCCGGCTCCATTCTGCTGAGTCACGCTTTCCGTGCCTGAGCTTCCTTTCCTGCGTCCTGTCCGCCATGTGTCCTGGTTCCAGTCCCTCAGCTTCATGTCTCATCTCCTCTCCCTCCCTCACACACACACAGGCACCTTCCCGCTGGGGAGGAGAGCTGTCCCCGGAGAGGCTCTGGCCTAGGCCTGGGAAGCTAACCTGCCCGCTGCGATACACAGCAAACACACGGGCTGGTCCTGCCGCCCTGGGCCTCACCCCGAACCATGCAGCGTCTAAGCCGACTAAAGGACTTCAGCTTCCGCTTCCTCTTCGGGATCTACGAGCAGGCAGAGAAGGCCCGGCTTCAGGGGGGTGAGTGGCGGGCAGCGCGTCACTCCCCTCCTCAGGATCCTACTGCATTAAAAATCTGCTCTGGAGGCTTTCTCCCACGCTTCCTTCTCCAGCTGTAGTGCTCTCTGCTCCTTCGAAACCAGACCTCCTGTTAGCCCCCAAAGTCTCCCCAGTCTTCTGAATGCTTAGCTTCTTTGTCCCTGTAGAAAGGCCACTGTCGAGTTTGTGTGCTTCTTTTCTAGCATTCACATTCTTAAGTGTCACCCGTGTCAGAAGACCCTCTGTCCCCTCCAGAGAACCACCAGGGGCCACTTTGACCAGAAGGCTGAGAGTAATACACATGCCAGTTTCCTGATCCGAGCCCCCAAGGGAGGGCTGGCTGTCACACTTGCCCGAGCCCACCCAAGGCCAGGCGCCCATGTGCGGCCACCATCTTGTGCGTCCTGAAGCAAGCTTAGGTTTATATTTGCTCCAACCGGGAGTAATTGTCCAGACGCCGGCAGGGCCTTGCAGCTCCTTTACAAATTGGCAGGTCTCTCTCTGTCTGTGTTGAAATACCGGTATCTTGTTTTATCTTGCTTCCCTCTGTAAATGCGAAAGCTCTTAGACAACAGAGGTGCTAGAGAGTTTTCTGCGTGATTCCTATGCCCCGGTGATCAGACCCAGGATAGTAGAGGGTGAAGGGCCACACATAGGTCTGGTCAGAAGACGAGGAAGCCGGTGCCACTGACACTGGGGACTCTTCTCCTTCAGGAGTCCTGCTGGCTCAGATACGGAAGAACCTGACCCTGATGGCAACCTCCTCCCAGCTCCCTAAGCTGCTGGTTTACTCCGCGGTGAGCTCCCGTAGTCCCCAGGGTGCGGTCGTCAAGCAAGGAGCTGGATTTCCTCTCTCTCCAGCACCTGGGGGTGGGGCTGGGGGAGCAGTGCTGAAGGGGAGCTCCGCTGTCTTACAGCATGATACCACGCTGGTCGCGCTGCAGATGGCACTGGACGTCTACAATGGGGAACAGGCCCCCTACGCCTCCTGCCACATATTTGAACTGTACCAGGAAGATAACGGGTGAGTGCAGCCACCAGTCTGCCCTCTGGAAGGGTACTTGTGTGGTGGCTGTGGGCGGCCCCAGGGCTCGGGTACCGGCCTGCGGAGCAGCTTCCGTCTCCTGTCAACCCTCAGGAATTTCTCAGTGGAGATGTACTTCCGGAATGAGAGTGACAAGGCTCCCTGGCCTCTGGTCCTGCCTGGTTGCCCTCACCGCTGCCCGCTGCAGGACTTTCTGCACCTCACAGAGCCGGTCGTGCCCAAGGATTGGCAACAGGAGTGCCAGCTGGCAAGCGGGCCCGCGGACACAGGTGAGCTGCTGCCTGCCTCTGTGAGGAACATCCCAGAACAGGTTTCAGTTCCTTCCCACAGGTCCCCAAAGAGCTGCTGTACCTCCAATCCTCTGACTCTTGTCGCTAGACAGTTCACTTCCCCACCCCGAGACCATTCCTCACCCTCTCCCTCCTCATTCTCAGGCGATGCCCTCCCTTCTCATATCACTGAGGAAACAGGGTGTCCAGGAGAGCATGGGCTCGTCCTCCCACCAGCAGTTCTTCCAGCTTCTTTGCTGGCATAAGCCACTACCAGAGGCCGAGCTCCCACGGGTGCTCCGGGTCCATCTCTTGTCACTTCCACAGGGACTTGTGGGGCCCCAGTGTTTCCTGTTTCCTGGGTCAGTCCCATCTTGAAAGTGTAACGAAGACCCGTGAGGGCCCCATCTTCCTGCAGCTGTGCTCTGTCTCTGTTCCCTGTGAAAGTGGAATCCTTTGCCTAGACTCTGGTTCCGTTTGCTCAGTGCTTGTCCTGTCAGACTGGCGCTAGACAGTGTGTGTCACCTTCTACCGCAGTGAAGCCACTTTTGTAAAGGACCAATGGCCTCCTCTTATCAAAACCTGATCAGTTCTCAGCTTCTCTCATCTCTTAGGGGCATGATATAATCGACTGTTCTTCTTGAGACACTTCCTCGGCTTCTCTGGCTTTCTTCTGACTTGTAGGTGGCTTCCTTACTGGCTTTTTCTCCCCACAGAACAATGGATGGCCCAGGTCTCATCTTGGCCTTCCCCAATCTGTGCCCACGCCCAAGGTGATCCCACCCAACCTCCTGGCTTCACATACTACCTCCGTGCAGAGTTCCATCCTTTTATGATTCAGATTCATGACCTTTCCTCTGAGCTACAGACTCACATATCCAGCTGCTGACTTGAGGTCTCTCCAAGCTGCCGACACCAGACAAGCTGCAGACCAGTGTCTGACACCAGACACTCTTACCCCCACATCCACTCTTCCTCCAGGTTCGCGCATCTTCGCGAATGCCACATTCGTTACCTCCTTACATAGGGTGACCCTGTGAGTCCTCTTGAATACCATCTTTCTCAGACCCCACATCCGGGTCACTAGCAGGATCTGCTAGATCTTATCAGCTTGACCTTTAAAATTCATCCTCTTGGGGCGCCTGGGTGGCTCATTGGGTTGGGCCTCTGCCTTCGGCTCAGGTCATGGTCTCAGAGTCCTGGGATCGAGCCCCGCATCAGGCTCTCTGCTCTGGTGGGGAGCCTGCTTCCCCCTGTCTCTCTGCCTACTTGTGATTTCTGTCTGTCAAATAAATAAATAAAATATTAAAAAAAAAAAATCCTCTTGGGGCAACTGGGTGGCTCAGTCAGTTAAGCATCTGCCATCGGCTCAAGTCATGATCCCATGAGCCCCACATTGGGCTCTCTGCTCAGTGGGGAGTCTGCTTCTCCCTCTCCCTGCCTCTCTCCTCTTTTCCCTGTCAAATAAAATCATAGACACACACTCACAAATATATATATATATATGTATACACACACATAGACACACACTCACAAATATATATATATATATGTATACACACACACACACACACACACACACACACACACACACACACATATAAAAAACCAGTTCATATCACTACTCTTCTCAGAATCTTCCAGTGGCCTCCTATGACATTGAGAACAAAATCCAGGTCCTTCCCCATGGCCTTCCAGGGGCTTCTGGTCTGATTCTCTGCTCTGATCTGTTTGTTCCTCACTTACTCTGCTGTAGTGATACTTATTTCGCAGCTGATCCTAGAAGGTGCCAAATGTATTCCCACATCAGTGCCTTTTGTACTTGCTTTCCGTCTACCCACCCCTTCCACCCTTGTCCTCAGACCCTTTCTCTCAGATGCAAGTGTCTCCGTGAGTCCAGGTCTCTGGTCAAATTGTCACTTCCTCAGCGAGCCCTTCCATGACTGACCTACTACCTTTCCATCCTTTTCTCTTTGCTTTGTTTTTCTTTATAGCACTTGTCACTAACCTGGTATGTCCCATTGTAAGAGCACGTGGTGTCTGGTAGTCAGTCGGGTTTTTGTCTGACGAACACTGATAAGCACTTTCTCTTCCCCTCCCCCGCCCAGAGGTGATCGTGGCCTTGGCTGTCTGTGGCTCCATCCTCTTCCTCCTCATCGTGCTGCTCCTCACCGTCTTGTTCCGGATACAGGCCCAGCCTCCTGGCTACCGCCACGTCGCAGATGGGGAAGATCATGCCTGACAACCACTCAGCCCCCTTCCCTCTGCCTCCTAGGGGAGGGGGGCTGGGCCCTTGCTCCTGACTGTTGCTGCTCCCCAACCCGTGGACGGGAGACCCTGGGTTGGCCTCTCTCTGATGACCCCAACCTAGATGAACAAGTGGGACTCGGCTTGGCCCTTGGCACCTGTCACTCAGCATTCACGTGCCTCCCTGTTCACCAAGTACTGTGTTGGACTTCGGCTTTCTCCAGACAAGATTTGCCTCCACCATGCTTCCTAAGGACCAGAAGTGTAGACAAGTAGTCGAGCTTCACTCAGGACCCGGGATTGAAAAACTGAAGGAGTTAGTGCTTGTTCTGCCTCACGCCCCACCCCCCAAACCCAGCCTTGCTCTCTCTTCCAGCCTGGACTCTTCGGCAAATGGCTCAGAGGACACAGTCTTGCCTCTCAGTGCTTACTGTAGTGGGAAAAACTGCACAACATCGGGGGTATGGACACTGGCCACTAAGGAACCGGATCGCCCAGAGGCCAGCCAGCCAAGTTTTCCTTTGTCCCCCTGAAGCCATTATGTCTGTTACAGAGTCAGACATAATGCTTCAGGCATCTTGTCAGCCTGCAGCTGGAGCAGGGCAGGAGGGTGTTGGTGCTGGGGAGGGGGAGAGGAAGAGGGAGGGGGCATGAGTTGCGGCACAGACCTGACACTACTATCCCTCTCAGCGAGGCTGGGGTCTCCACGGACCAGAGGCCCATGCAGGTTGTGAGCTGGCCAGCTTGTGACTGTGGCCCAGAACAGGGCTAAGGTGACTTCCGGAGAATGAAAGTTCTAGACTCTTAGTGCGGTTTCTGTGCCTTTTCTTCCTTTGGGGGCCCCAGGGAGCGCTTCGGCCAGGTCAGTGCTGGAAGATCCACTCAGAAGCTCAGTTGGGTATGGTTTTATTAGCCACGCCAATCATGAGCACAAACCGAGGACCACTACCTGATCCCTCTGTCACTGCACGTCAAAGAACAGAGAAGTCCCTTGGCCCCAGGAGAAGCTTGGCTCCAGGCTGGATATAGCAGAGACCCTTGGAGCACCTGGGGTACCAACCCCGGAGAAGTTTCTGGAGCTAAGTCCAAAGCAGTTAACATGCCAGTGTCCCAGTCCCACAGCATCCCATGCCACAGTGTCCCTGCTCCAACCCTAAGACTTGGATACCTTTGGCCCTTTAACACACAGCCGCCTCTTCACACAGGATGTGTTCTCAGGTGGCTCCAAGCTCTGGCTTGGTCCACACCTTCATTAATGGGTCTCATGTCCGCATCCCAGCTTCCTCCTGGCTCCAAATGAGAATGTGATAACCTAGGAGGAGTGAGACCAGTCTGACTTGCACCTTCCATGATCCATCTCTGAGAACTTGGGGCTAGCTCAGGGCACCTAGGACTTGGTCGGGAAATACCAGGAAACTGGACAACAGCCAGGCATTGTCATGACCAAGTCAAAGCATGAGGCATGGAGGGCCTAGGCCAAAGAGTCTGTTGTCTCCTGGAAGTCTTTACTGGGGTGGCTGGTTAAGCTGAGAGGGGCCTGCACTCAACTTGGGGGAGCAGGGTAGGGCTTGGCCAATCTGAGATACAACCTGCTTCACTCACCCATCACAGAGGCCAACGTGTCCCCCATGGGATTGAACTCATTGAGCTGTGGAGACAAGGGCATAAGCATCAGGAGGAGATGAGGTGTTAGGAGAAGGACACATGAGAATTAATTTCTGGTCATTTTTGGTCAGTTAAGGTAGGTTGGAGCCCTGGGTCCTCCCCTCAATATTTGAGGGCCCAAACCTCACCGAAATGATACCAGAAGATTCTGGGTCATAGAGCTGAAACATCATCTTCCCTGAGTTTCCATCAAACACATCGATTGTCCTTAATTCTTGGGGGGTACAGCTTTTGAAATTAGGATCTGGGTATCGGCCCACGACAACGAGGTTGTACCGAGGATGCCAGGTTGCCTAGGAGATGGAGAGTTGTCATGAGAGTAAATGCAGGGTATGATCAAGAGGGGCATCAGAAGTATTCTTTGTCACTCTCAACTGTTAATACACTTGCCAGCAATTTAATAATGGAGATAAGACCCACACGAAACTACAAGAACAGCTTTCAAGTGCATGTGCATCCACCCTCCCAAATTCTTAACTCAAGCTGGCCTCTCTCTGGACCTTGGGACACCTTCAGTCCTTCTCTCTCTTTCCTGTTTCCTGAGATCATACCAACCAATAAATGTTTTAACATCAGCTTGACCCAGACGTTAACCAAAGATGTAAGCCTCCAACCAAGCAAAAAGTCTCCGGTAACCAACACCACGTAGGACACAAGTTCTGAAGGAATCCCACCGCTGTCCCTCCTGCATCAACACAAATGATGGAAGAGTTGAGCAGAAAATGGCTAGTGGCCAAGAAAGGGAAGGAAACCTATGTTCCCCAGCTGACTCTACTCAAAACAAATCCGGCAGTTAGTCAGAATGACAGAATCAGATGGGGTTTTCTTAAGAAATCACAAGGAAGGGACGCCTGGGTGGCTCAGTTGGTTGGGCGACTGCCTTCGGCTCAGGTCATGATCCCAGCGTCCTGGGATCGAGTCCCGCATCGGGCTCCTTGCTCGGCAGGGAGCCTGCTTCTCCCTCCGCCTCCGTCTGCCAGTGCTCACTCTCTCTCTCTCTCTCTCTCTCTCTGACAAATAAATAAAATCTTAAAAAAAAAAAAAAAAAGAAATCACAAGGAAGCGTTGGAGGCGGAAAGCCATGGTTAGCAGGAAGGACAGAGTGGCACATGCCATGGCTTGGAAATAAGTCACAAGTCCCACTTGGGAAGCTGGAAATTGTCCCGGCTGGATACAAAGTGGGAGGTGACACATGGATCAGAAAGAACCAGCCAGTGAAGAACGCTTGTTCTTAAGAGCTTGGATTTGAGCTGAGGTATGGGGAGACACTTTAATATCAAATGATCGCTGCTGACGTTGTACTTCCCAGGCACTAGACATGTGCTGTAAGCATATGGATTCTCCCAACAACCCTGTCCATCAGATACTGATACTCACTTTTTAGAGAGGAGGAAACCAAGATCCAAAAGTCAAGCAGCTTACCCAAGGTCTCTAACCAGGGCTGCTGGCCTACCTGAAGCTGGTGCCTCCCACCCCACCCCATGCTATGTTAACAAAAGAAGTCCAGGCATGAAACCTGGAGGTCTAGAGAGGGACTGCATTGTTAGAAAAAGAACAGAAACCAGGAGAGCAGAGGAACCACCAGAGTTGAAGCTGCCTGGGGTGTGGGCAGGAAGGAATCCGAAGACTTAAAGACTGTCAGCCTTGGGGGCTGAGGTCAGCTTCGGGGGCCAGCAGCACACGCAGGTAACTGGAGGTGACGGCAAAAGAGCAGGGAGGTGGGCTGAGCTGAACAATCCAGGAAAAGAGTTTATGGGAGACAAAGAAAACCCAGCACAATGGGATTGCAGCAGGGGGACAGAAGTTGCAGAGAGCACCGGGAGAGGAGGCAGCTTCCTGTGGGTGCAGGATGAGATCTGGGATTAGGGATTTTGGATCTGGCCTCTCCCTACTTGGGGCAGACCTGGTCCATCCTCGTGATCACAGCTCCCTGCCTCCATCACTTACCTTGATGGGCGTCAGGTGCTGGAAGTGGCGGTGAGGGTGTGGGATCAGGCTCGGGGGGCAGTCCCACTGGGAGGCTGAGTAAACCCGGAGCTCACTCTTCTGGTCAGTGGTCAGGAGCTGGGCTCCATCAGGACTGAAACAAGCTGGCAAGTGAAAAGCCCCGGAGATGAAGGAACCCCAGGCCCTTGTTATCCTGGCTGTCACAGACCTTCTCCTGCAGGGGTACCCTCTCTCCCACTCCACTCTAGACAGAGGTGGAAGGGAAGAGGTGACTCTGGACTGTGAACAAAAACATTCTAGAAACTTGGGGCACCTGGGTGGCTCAGTGGGTTAAGCTGCCGACGCCTGGGCTCAGGTTAGTAATTTCAGAGCCCTCGCACGGTGGGGAGTCTGCTTGCCCCTCTCCCTTTGCTCCTCCCCTGCTTGTACTCTCTCTAAAAAATAAAAAAAATTTTTTTTAAATTCTAGAAACTTAGCAGCTGTTGGAGGCAGCTAGACTCAAAGTTTCCAAGACATCTACTTGGCTGATGTTCTCAGGGTAGAGGTTTAACCTAGCAGCTCCTAAGCGTCGAGGGGAAAAAAAAAAAAAAAAACCCAGAAGCGGTTGGACAGGCAGAGTCTGCAGGAAGGATGAAGTCTGGTATATCACACCTGCGTTGACAGGATGGCTATGCGGCAGTGAGTGGAGGAAGCTGGATTTCCCTCTAACCTGGCGCAGGTCCCAGATTTTCACTGTTTGGTCTACGGAGGCTGTGGCCAGGAACCAATCACAGCATGGATTCAGGGCCACGTGGGTCACTTTCTTTTTGTGCATTCTCAGATTCCAAAGCTGCAGAGAAGGGCTCGGTTCAGATGGGGCGCAGGGAGGCCCAGGGATGGGGGCAGGGGGTAAGGGAGAGAACGGGAGGACCTGGGCTCCAGAGAACGCACCTCCCTGCCGTCCGTGTTCAGCAGGATCACGTGCCCCACATTGTCTCCCGTGACCACCATTCTGCTTCTGGCAGACACATCCAGGCTGCAAAACCAGACGCTGGAGGGAGAAACTGAGCTGTAAGATTGCTGGGGACAGAGGCAAGGTCCCTTCTGTCACTGTTGTAGCTCTGGCGTCTAATGTACCACAGCTGTCCCACCAGGATTCGTTGAAGGAATAACGGTCTCGCCACAGACTCCCAGAGAGGAGCCCTCAGACTTGTCTACCAGCCATCAGAGGGGATGGGGTGACGGGGCTCCGAAATGTGTCCAGTGACTCAGCCAGTAAGAGTCCTTGAAGCAGCCACAGCTCAGAGCCATAAGGCAAGTCCCCAGGCTAGCCTCCCCCTAGAGCCCTGGGTTCTGAGGAGGACTTGTTTATTGCTTCTCCCTTCTCTACCCTTTGGGCCAAAGGAGATGACAAACCAAACGCACTGCCCAGCTCTCTTCCGCAGGGCTGGTGAGAAAGGAACTTCTGCCCCCTTCTGAGCACTTAGGGAGAAAAAGCACACACAACCTCGGAGCTCTGTCCTGCTCTTTCGTCTCTCTGACTACTTGAGGATGAAGGCATTGGGTTGGGATTGCTTCAGGGATCCTAAAACCTGGCCAGGAGAGCTCAGGTTCATATTCTTTTCTCTCAAACACTCAAATCCTTGCTACAGTGCCCACAAACCTACAAATGTCTTTCAGAGGGAGGGTTTCTCGTGGAAGAATCATGTGGAGCAGAGTCTACCCGTCTCTGCCCTGACCTGTGTGGGGCCACCCAGGATAGTGGCCAGTGCCATTAGACCCCCTCACACACACCCTGGACTCTTTAGAGAACAGTAAGAGTCATGTCTCTGCTAGGAATCCAAGTGACAAGCATTTTGTCATTTCTCTAGTCACTTGCTCTTGGGGCATCCCCTGGGCTCTGTGGACATGACTGTATCCCTTTCAGCTTCCTTCAAGGAACTGGTTGCATCATTACACCCCAGTGACATGACAGGAATGAAATCTTAAATTCTTATTTCCTGCTCCAACCTTTAAGTGGCTTCCCGGCCATTGCCATGTGAACTAGTGAGAATCAAGATCTAGTCTAATACAGGAATGCTTTACAGAAGAGCCAAAGCCCTTCCCTTGCTGGGAAGAGCGGAGGTTCTAGAACCCCTCACTGAAGCAGTAACACACCCGGAAAGCAGCAAGAGCAACTATGGAAAGTCTCAGCGGGAAGGGTGGAATGTGGCTTCCCCCCTGCAGGTCTCCCCTGTGCCAGGCGTGGGGAACACACACGAGACCTGGGTGCTCTCATCAGAACTACGCCGAGAGCCCAGATGCCCTTACCCTCCTAGTGAGGCTACTCACTTGCAGGTGTCTGAGCTGGCAAAAACTCGGACAGTGTTGCCTTTAAAGTCTTGCAGCCTAGTTGTTCCCTCCATTGAGGAGGTGAAAAACTGGTTGGTATCAAGAGGGTTAAACTTCAGCCCAGTGATGCTCCCTCCAGCTCCAATCTAACACAAGGAAGAGAAAAGCCAGTGAGTGACGTCGGCCCAGGTGGAGGACGAGGCCTGGGCGCACGGGCTCTGCAGACCAGAGAGCCAGGCGGGCAGCAGGTGCGGCCAGGCCAGCCGAAGGGTCTGGACATGGTGATGTGCTCCAAGATGCTCTTTTCTTACTTAAGATTTTAGTTTTAAGTAAATTGTTAAAAAAAAAAAAAAAAAAAAACTAACTTACGGTACATTTGGTTGTTTTCAGAATACAGTTCTATGAATTTGAACACAGAGATCTGAATAACTACCACCCAAATTGGGACACAGAACAGTTCTAACCCTCAAAAAACTTGCTTGTGCCCTCCCGGCGTGGTCACACCCCTGCCCCACCTGTAACAGCCTGGCCACCGTGGCTCTGCTCTCCATCATTATGCTATGGCTTTGCCTTGAACAGAACGTTCTAGAAGTGACTTCCACAGTTTGCATCCTTTTGCGACTGGTTCCTTTCATCTGACTCAGCATGGCGCCCCCGAGACGCGGCCAGGTTGCTGTGTGTACCCATCGCTCACCCATCACATTCTCCTGCTGGCCGTTCCGAAACGTGGACGCACCACAGCTTACTTACTATTGCCCGGAGCTCTTTAGAAGAGCCCCAGCTCTGTACAGGGCCTGGATTAGGAGGGCAGGAGTCAGATCTGAGTTCCTCCCTAATTTTTCCAGACATCCCCGACATTGGTGATGAAAATGATCATGCTAACGTCAGCAATGTCTCCAGCTCTTCTGCAGCTGCTCTCCCAGACTCACAGACTCCCCAAGGCCTCTGACCCAGCGCCCGCTTAGCTCACTCAGCATGCTCACTGGCACGTTCCGTCCCTGTCCAAAGCAGTCTAACCAGTGCCTGTCGTCCGCCCAACCCTTGCTGCTGGGATCATCTTCTGCTCCCAACAGCTGAGTCTTGTGCTCATCCGGGCTTCGTGGTGTCTGTTCTTAAACCCGTATATGCCCGTTGTACTTTTTGTTGTAATTATGTAATTTAATTAAACATGTAACTTAATTACATGTCATTTATTAACCATTTCATAAAAATGATAAACCTTAAACATTTCAGTGAAACATTTAAACATGTTAAGTTAATTAAACAGAAGAACTACGTGCAAATAACCAAAAACTAAGGAAAAAACATTTGAAAGACATAGGAGATCCAGATATTAGAGTTATTAGATACAGGCTTGAAAATAATTATGATTAATTTATTTTAAAAAAAAAAAATAGACCTGGGGCGCCTGGGTGGCTCAGTTGGTTAAGTGTCTGCCTTCAGCTCAGGTCACGATCCCCGGGTCTTGGGATTGAGCCCTGCATTGGGTTCCATTGCTCATCAGGGAGTCTGTTTCTCCCTGTCTTTCTGCCCTTCCCCTACTTGTGCCTCCCCACCAACCCTCTCAAAAAATGGACGAAGGATTTAAACAGACATTTTTTTAAAGACATGCAAATGGCCAGGAGCACATGAGCAGATGCTAAGCACGGTTAGTCACCACTAGATACTATTTCACACCCCTCTGAGGGCAATGATAAAAAAGATGGACAGTGACAAGATAACCCCTGAAAGGGGAAAAAACACTTGCAAACTAGATCTAATAAGAAGTTAATATCAAAAATATATGAGGAACTCAGTAGCAAAAAACAAATAAACAAACAAAAAACCCCCAAATAACCTCATTAAAAACTGGTCAAAGGACCTCAACCAACATTTCTCGAAGAAGACACACAAACGGCCAACAGGTATATGAAAAGGCAGTCAACATCACTAATCCTGACATCAGGGAAATGCAAATCAAAACCACAATGCTATCACTTTATGCTTGTTAGAATGGCTATTATGGAAACAACAAAAGATAAGAGGTGTTAGCGAGGTTGTGGAGAAAAAGGTACTCTTGAACTAGGTTGATGGGAATGTAAATTGGATGGCGCCCTGTGGAAAACAGTATGGAGGTTCCTCAGAAAATACACCATATGGTCCATGAGTCTCACTTGTGGGTATAGAGTCCAAGGAAATGAAACGAGCTTCTCACCGTGTTATCTTCCTTCCTGTGTTCACTATAGCTACTCCCAATAGCCCAGGAAAGGAAACCGCCTCAGTGTCTGCTGATAGATGAAGGGATAAAGAAAATGTGGTATGTATGTATGATGGAGTATCATGGAGCCCTCAAAGAGAAGGGAATCCTGCCATTTGTGACGACCAGGGGGAAGTTCCGCTAAGTGAAATAAATCAGACACAGACACTACACGATCTCAATTATATGTGGGTCTACATATGTGGAATTCATAAAAGCTCAGAGTAGAATGGTGGTTGCCAGGGACTTGGGGATGGAGGAGATGGGGAGATGTAGGTCAAAGGGTACAAAGTGTCAATCTTGCAGGGTGAATAAGTTCCAGAGACCTAATGTACAGCGTGGTGACATAGTTAATAATACTGTGTTGTGTGTGTGAAATTTACCAAGAGTTGATCTTAAGTGTTCTCAGACAGACACACAAGGTAATATGTGAAGTGATGAATATTAACTAGCTTGACTGTGGTAATCATTTTTTTTAAGATTTTATTTATTTATTTGACAGAGAGAGATCACAAGTAGGCAGAGACGCAGGCAGAGGGAGGGGGAAGCAGGCTCCCCACTGAGCAGAGAGCCCGATGGAGGGCTTAATCCCAGAACCCTGGGATCGTGACTTGAGCGGAAAGCAGAGGCTTAACCCACTGAGCCACCCAGGTGCCTCAACTGTGGTAATCATTTGCAATGTACCCATGTTAAAATTCACCCTATATGCTTTAAATATGTGCATTTTTTATTTGTCAATTGTATCTCAATAAAGCTGGAAAAGTGTTGTTTAGGATATGGAGAAGTTGGAGCCCTCCTACATTGCTGATGGGAATGTGAAATGGAGTAGTCATTGCGGAAAATGGTTTGACAGTTCCTCAAAAACTCAAAATTACCGTAGGTCCCAGCAATTCTGCTCCTACATATATACCCAAGAGAAATGAATATGTATGTTCACATGAAAACTTGTATACAAATATTCCTAGAAGCATCCATAATAAAAGAAGGCTAAAAATCAATGCCTCAAAACATCCATCTCAAGAAGTTGTGAAAGTAACAGGAAAAGAAAGTAGGAGAGGGCTGCCTGTGTGGCTCAGTCAGGTAAGCATCTGACTCTAGATTTCGTCTAGGGTCATGATCTCAGGGTCATGGGATTGAGCTCCACGTCAGGCTCTGTGCTCAGCGTGGAGTCTGCTTGTCCCTCTCCCTCTGCTCCCCCTGCGCGCTCTCTCACTCTCCCTCTCCAAAATAAATAAGTAAAATCTCAAAAAAAAAAAAAAAGGAGAAAAAAAAGAACAGAAATTAATGAAAGAGACAACAAATATACTGTGAGAGAATTAACCAACAAAAGTTGGGGGTGCCTGGCTAGCATGCAAGAGCATGCAACTCTTGATCTCAGGGCTGTGAGTTCAAGCCCCACACTGGGCATGGAGCCTACTTTAAAAAGAAAAAAAAAACCACATCAGTTTAACGCAAGACTAATAAAATTGATAATCCTCTGTTGAGACTGATCAAACAGAAGTCACCAATAACCAATGTAACAGATCAAAAAAGGGACATCAATATAAATCCTAGACATTTTAAAAAATTATAAGAGGATATAACTAATCTGATGCCAATAAATATTAAAACTTGGATGAAATGGACAAATTCATTAGAAAAATGCAAACCTGCCAAACTGACAGAACATGAAAGAGAAAATCAGAATGGTCTGAGACCTATTAAAGACATTGTGGGGGGTGCCTGGGTGGCTCAGTGGGTTAGGCCTCTGCCTTCAGCTCAGGTCATGATCTCAGGGTCCTGGGATCAAGCCCTGCATGGTGGGGGGGGAGGTGTCTCTGCTCAGCAGGGAGCCTGCTTTCCCCCTTCTCTCTCTGCCTGCCTCTCTGCCTACTTATGATCTCTCTCTCTCTGTCAAATAAATAAATAAAATATTTTTTAAAAAAGAAGACATTGCAGTGACAACTAAAAACTTTCTTGCAAAGTAAATTCCAGACCCTGATAGCTTCATTGCTGAATGTACTAAACATTTAAGGAAGAAATAATATCAGTCCTTTTTTTTTTTTTTAAACTTTGTTTAAAAAACTTAGTTGAAAAGTTGCAAAAATTGCACAAAGAAGTGCTTTTCTGGGGGGAAAAAAACACCTACTTTTTTGGTATCATTGAAAATAAATTGCCAACATGATGTCCCATGGTCCTCAAACACACTACTGTGTATTTCCTTTAAGAACATGCTTTTGGGTAACCACAATAAGACCATCAAAACTTAGGGATATCCAAAGTGGTTCAGACTCATAGAAACAGAAAGTGTAATTGTGGTTGCCAAGGCCTGAGGGAAGGGGAAAATGTGGAACTTATTCAGTGGGTGCAGCGTTTCAGTTTTACACGATGAAGAAGTTCTACAGTTCTGCTACACAATAACATGAATATAGTTAACACTACCATACACTTAAAAATGGTTCAGTGAGGACGCCTGGGTGGCTCAGTTGGTTAAGCAGCTGCCTTTGGCTCAGGTCATGATCCCAGTGTCCTGGGATCAAGTCCCGCATCGGGCTTCTTGCTCGGCAGGGAGCCTGCTTCTCCTTCTGCCTCTACCTGCCATTCTGTCTGCCTGTTCTTGCTCTCTCGCCCTCTCTCTCTGATAAATAAAATCTTAAAAAAAAAAAAATGGTTCAGTGATAAATGTTATGTGCTTTTACCACAATTTTTAAGAAGCAGTATTACCTGCTAGAGATATAATTGGAAAGGTTAAAAAAAAAAGCAGTGGGAGAAGAAAATTTAAATAAAAAATTTGAATATAAAACTAAAATAAACATAAAAAATCACTTCGTGTAGGGGTGTGTGGGTGGTTCAGTTGGTTAAGTGTCTTTGGCTCAGATCATGATCCCAAGGTCCTGGGATGGAGCCTAGCCTAGGGATCCCTGCTCAGCGTGGAGCCTACTTCTCCCTCTCCCTGTGCCCCTCCCCACCATTCGAGCTCTATCTCAAATAAATAAAAATTAAAAAAAAAATTAATCAGTGTAACATCACATTAGCAGAATAAAGGGGGAAAAATCATATGCTGATCTCAAGAGATACAAAAAAGTATTTGATGAAATTCGATTATCATTCATGCCAAGAACTTCTGGTACCTTCCTTTATTTAGAAGTAAAAGGGGGAACTTCCATAGTCTGATAGAGGATATTCAAAAACAGACAAGTTTTAACACACAAACATGCTCCTCTGTGTGTACGTAAGAGAAGTGAAAACAGGTGTTCAAGCAAAAACTTGTACATGAACATTCACAGCCGTTGTATTCATAAGAGCAAAAGGTGGAAACAGCCCAAACGTCCATCAGCAGATGAATGGATAAATAAAATGTGGCATATCCATATGACTGCCCATTATTCAGTTATAAAAAGGAATGAAGTGCTTATGCAAGTTGCAGCGTGGATGAAAATTGAAAACATTACACTAAATCAAAGAAGCCAGACCCAAAAGGGCAAATATCATGTGATTCCATTTATACGAGGTACCTAGAATAGTCAACTTCATAGAGACAGAAGGCAGATTAGTGGATCTAGAGGAGGGTAATAGAAAGTCATTGTTTAATGGGTACAGTGTTTTATTTTGGGAAATGAAAAAGTTTTGCAAACAGTTGGTGGTGATAGTGGCACAGTGTGCTTAATTGTGCACTTAAAATGGCTAAAATGCGGGGATGCCTGGCTGGCTTAGTTGGAAGAACATGCAACTGCTGATCTCAGGGCTGTGGTTTGGGGCCCCATGTTGAGTGTAGAGATCACTAAACTACAACAAAAATCCTTAAAAATGGTTAAAATGGTACATCGTATCTTAGGTGTATTTTATCACAATAATAAGAAGAAATCATACTGGGGCGCCTGGGTGGCTCAGTGGGTTAAGCCGCTGCCTTCGGCTCAGGTCATGATCTCAGGGTCCTGGGATCGAGTCCCGCATCGGGCTCTCTGCTCAGCAGGAGCCTGCTTCCTCCTCTCTCTCTCTCTGCCTGCCTCTCTGCCTACTTGTGATCTCTCTCTGTAAAATAAATAAATAAAATCTTTAAAAAAAAAAAAAATTAAGAAGAAATCATACTTACTGGTCAAATAGAAAAGCCTTCTATGATCAAGAACAAGACAAGCATGTCTGCTATATTTAATACCAACAACGTGCTAGAGGTCTTGCCAATGGAATAGGGCAAAAAAAAAGTATAGGAACAGTAAAGAGAGAAACCAAACTCTCCTTATTTGTAGAGGACAAGATTGTGTAGGAAAAAAATTTTAAATCTTCAGATAAACTGTTAAAATTAGTAAGTGTGGATTTTTGCTTCCAACGATGTCCTATCCTCCTGTATTAAACCACCAAAAAAATGGACACGATACATGAACAAGGTTCTCAGACATTGGACAACAGACGGCACAAGACAGGAGGGAAAGAAGGAAGAGCGCCCTGCAACTGCCCCAGCGTGACTGTTTGGAGAGCGTCTTCAGGAAGCAAGACAGGGAGGAACCACACGGCCCAGCAGTCTCACGGAGCTGAGGAGACAGAATTTTAGGAAAGCCAACAGAGCAAGAATTAGTGGCAAAAATCTGGGGAGGAGAGACACACACAGAAGGAGCATTCTGGAGAGTTTCGCAAGGGTCCCTTCAAGTCTTTGGGGGAGTATTAAATGTATCCGTGTGTCTGAGGAAACTACCCAAGTCTGGAGGAGGAGGCGGAGAGAAACATCATACATCAGTAGGGGAGAAATCCTCAGAACAGTCTGTATTCTCAAGGTCAGGAAAGGGAAGACTTAATATGCAAAATATCGAGTCCTGGGGTGCCTGGGTGGCTCAGTGGGTTAAGCCTCTGCCTTCCACTTGGGTCATGATCTCAAGGTTCTGGAATCGAGCCCTGCATTGGCTCTCTGCTCAGTGGGAAGCCTGCTTCTCCCTCCCCGTCTACCTGCCTCTCTGCCTACTTGTGATCTTTCTCTCTCTCTGTCAAATAAATAAATAAAATCTTTTTTTAAAAAAATTGAGTCATCGGAAGGGTATTGCCTCAGGGTGAGAACAGGTTATATCTATGGGCTGCCTTAAACCCATGACCATTGGGGTATAACCATGCTCACTGGGGTCTCCAAGATGTCCATGTGCTAAGCCATGGACCCTGTGAACAATAGATACACTAGATGACAAAAGGGACCTTACATGTGGTTACGGGTCTTGAGATGGGAAGTTTACCTTGGATTATTATCTGGGTGGGATAGATATAATCCAACTCAAAATGGTCTTTATAAGAGGTACCCAGGAGGAGTCAGAGGCAGAAGAGAAGGTAATGGAGGACAGAAGCAAAAAAATCAGGGTGATGTACTTTGAAGACAGAAGAAGCAGCCATTGCACAGCAATTCAGACGGTCACAAGAGGCTGAAACATACAAGGAAACAGATTCTCCCCTCGGAACCTTGAGAAAGAACTAGCCCTGCCAACACCTTGACCTTAAATCCAGAAAAAATGATTTCAGACTTCTGACCTCCAGATCTCCAGAACTGTAAGAAATAAAACTGTGTTCTTTTAAGACACCAAGCCTGTGGTAATTTGCTACAGAGGCAATAGTAAACTAATACAGTAACTGGATTAACAAAGCTTAAAAGCAAGCCTGGAAGATATCAAACTGTTTAGAAGTAACTGCATCCCAGAACAAAGCCCAACACTACTTAAAAGCATACAACACAATCCAATATCCCACCATGTACCATTCACAATGTCTGGTATCCAGTGAGAAATTACCAGGCATGCAAAGAAGCATGAAACACCCTCAGAAGTGACACAGATGATAGAATTAGCACAAACATTAAAACCACTATCACGAATGTACTCTTATGGTCAAGAGAGTAGAGGAATTAGTGAACATGAAAAAAGAAATAGAATATATTTAGGAAGGCCCAAAGCAAACTTCTAGAGATGATATACAACATCTGGGAAAAAATACATCTAATACAGATTAGATAATGCAGAAGATCGTAAATATGTAAGACAGCAATAGAATCTATGCAAAATTAAATGGGGGTATTAAAAAATGAACAGTTTATGAATGACCTGTAGGACGGACAATACCTAGTAGCCTAACATATATAGAACTGGAATCCCAGAAAATAAAAGTGGGGGGAGAAAAACTATTTGAATAAATTATGACCTAAAATTCTCCAAATTTTTAAAAAAGATTTTATTTAATTATTTGACACAGACAGAGAGAGATCACAAGTAGGCAGAGAGGCAGGCAGAGAGAGACAGGGAAGCAGGCTCCCCGCCGAGCAGAGAGCCCTATGAGGGGCTCCATCCCAGAACCCTGAGATCACGACCCAAGCCAAAGGCAGAGGCTTAACCCACTGGGCCATCCAGGTGTCCCAAATTTTCCAAATTTGATGACAAACCCAGAGATCCAAGAGGTACAATGAACCCCAAAGAGGAGAAATATGCAGAGAAATACACCAGATAAGTTACAATCATTTTTAAAGCAGCCAGAAGGAAAAAAGAAAGGAAAAAAATGTAAAGAGGAACATAAGAATGAGAGAAGACTTTGCATCAGAAATCATCTCCAAAGTAGTAAAAGCAAGAAAACAAAAACAAAAGCCTATGAACTGGGGCACCTGGGTGGCTCAGTGGGTTAAAGCCTCTGCCTTCGTCTCAGGTCATGATCCCAGGGTCCTGGGATCGAGCCCCGAATCTAGCTCTCTGCTCAGCCTGTTTCCCCCTCTCTCTCTGCCTGCCTCTCTGCCTACTTGTGATCTCTCTGTCAAATAAATAAATAAAATCTTAAAAAAAAAAAAAAGCCTGTGAACCTAGAATTCTATACTGGCAAAGATATCTATACTGGCAAAGATTAAAAAGACTAACAAAAGAAAAAAATGGTATCACCAACCAACCCACATTATAAGAAATGTTGAAGAAAATTCTCCAGGCAGAAGGAAAATATTACCAAAAGGAAATCTAGATCACACAAAAGAATGAAAATCAACTGGAAATGGCAAATATGTAAATATTAAAGTTTTTCTTCTCATTTAAAAAAATCCTTAAAAGATACCTACCCTACAACACAGTCATTCCACAACTAGGTACCTACTCAAGAAAAATGAAAACATATAGCCAACAAAGCTTGTACATAAATGTTCATAACAGCATTATTTTTATTTGGAAAAAAATCCAAATGTCCTTCTGAAGGTGAATGGATAAATTGCAGTACATTGATATAATGGAACACTACTGAGAAAGAAAAAGAAAACCCAACTGATACATGTAAAAATATAGATGAATCTCAAACAATTATACTGACTGAAAGCCAGGGTAAAAAAAAGGGTCTATATTGTACTATGTCATTTATAGAAAAGTCTAGAAAATGCAAATTAACCAATAGGGTTAGAAAGCAGATCAAAAATTTTCAAAGGTAGGGAGGGGTGGATTGCAAAGGGGTATGAGGAAACTTTGGGGCTGAAAAAAAGACACAAATAACCCATATTAAGAACGTGAGGGTAGGTATCACTAAAGATCCTGTAGACATTAACAGGATAGTAAGGAAATACCAGGAACAAATTCATGTGACTAAATTCAACAACTTAGGTAAAATGGACAAATTTCTTTTTTTTTCTTTTTTCTTTTTTTTAAAGAAAGAATCCATTTTGACTTGGGTAGGCATCAGGATTCTTCTTCTTTTTTTTTTTTTAAAGATTTTATTTATTTATTTGACAGAGAGAGATCACAAGTAGGCAGAGAGGCAGGCAGAGAGAGAGGAAGGGAAGCAGGCTCCCTGCTGAGCAGAGAGCCCGATGCGGGACTCCATCCCAGGACCCTGAGATTATGACCTGAGCCGAAGGCAGTGGTTTAACACTGAGCCACCCAGGCGCCCCATAAAATGGACAAATTTCTTGAAAGACAAACTACCAAGCTCATTCACAAAAAACACAGGACCTAAAATGCTCCATAGCTATGAAAGATATTGAACACATAGTTAACTCCCCAACAAAGAAAACTCCAGCCCTAAAAACACTACAAAAATTTTAAGGAAGAGATAGTATCAATTTACACAAAGAATTCCAGAAAATACAAGAGGTAGGAATACTCCTAACTCTGTTTACGAGGTCTGCAATACCCTGATACCAAAGGAATTACAAAACACAAAAGGGAATTATAGGATGTTGTTAGTGGTTGCCTGGTACATGACCTTAAACTAGAATATCTGATATAATAAGTAAAATACAACAGATTCTAGGGTAGAATATTTACGCAAAAATCTAAGTAGAGGTTTGGGTGTGTATAATAGTGCATACACACAGAGAAAGAGGTCCCAAATGGAGATTTCAAGTAATTTTTATTCTTCATGCTTTTCTCTGTATTATTTGAAATTCTGAGAAGCATCGATCATTTTACAAGAAGAATAAAACCAAGTAATCTTCATTTTGAAAATGTCACACGTGTTTCCTTGCCAAGGGCCGGAAAGATGGAAAGATCAGAGCCAAGGTCAGAGGACTAAAGAAGTAACAAAATGAGGGGCACCTGGCTGGCTCCGTTAGTGGAGCATGTGACTCTTGATTTTGGGGTTGTGAGTTCAGGCCCCACCTTGGGCACAGAGCCTACTTTAAAAATTTTTAAAAAATAAAAAATTAAAAAGAAAAAAAGAAGTAGCAAAATGAGACACTGCTGCTCCTTCAGTCCCTGTTCTCAAATCAACTTTCTGTTAGTATCTAGGAAGAAAGACAGAGAGGTCTCCAGGCTACCATATCCTTCTTCTGCTCCCATCTAGCCTCTTGCTAGTCACAAAGTTCAGATGCTCAGGCCAATCTCTGCCATGCATGAGAAAATGTCACTTAAAGTCACATTATACTAGAGACTGGTATAAACCCAAAGCAGCCTCAGCCTGGCACAAGTTAAAAGCAGATGTCATTCCCCTTTCGGTCAGGAGGCTTTCCTCTAGGACACCCTTAGGCTACTTCTTAAATTTGTCTATTCCCATGTCCTAGATTCCAAGGGGAAAACAAAACAAAAATCTCTTCCTGTCTGAGCTCTGGGTTTTGACTTCAACTTAAAAACTGCCCCTTCTGGTGGTCACCTGTCTCACCAGAGGGGCAGAAAGCCTAGGTCTGTTCACAGCATTCCTCTGGCTGCCTTTCTTCTGGCCTTAAGCCTTAAGCACCTGTTTTCTTTTTCTTTTCTTTTCTTTTTTTTTTTTTTAAAGATTTTATCACAAGTAGGCGGAGAGAGGGGAGGAAGCAGGCTCCCTACTGAGCAGAGAGCCCGATGATGCGATGATGCGGGGCTTGATCCCAGGACCCTGGGACCATGACCTGAGCCGAAGGTAGAGGCTTTTAACCCACTGAGCCACCCAGGTGCCCCAAGCACCTGTTTTCTTGAACACGCATCTCATCCCAAGCCTGTCTAACCTGGCCTTTTCTGATGGGCTGCTTTGAGGAAGCACTTAAGAAAAGTCATCCTGGGTTCACCCTTGGCCTCATCTAGCTCTTCTGTTCCATTTCTGGTGATATGCCCCAAAGAACTGAAAAGTGGGGACTTGAAGAGATATTTGCATACCCATGTCCGTAGCAGCCTTGTTCCCAAGAGCCGAAAGGTGGAAGCAACCCAAGTGTCCATCAGCAGGTGAATGCGGAAGCAAGATGGATGGATCAAGTGGGGAATTATTCAGTCTAAAAGAGGAAATTCTGACACCTGCTACAACACAGATGAAGCTAGAGGACATTATGCAAAGTGAAATAAGCCAAAGGATAAAAATTGTGTGATTCCACTTATGCAAGATACTTGTGAGCATGTCAAAAGCTTCAAGACAGAAAGTAGAATGGTGGTTGCCAAGGACGGGGAGACGGAAGAACGGGGAGTTAAGTGTTTAGTGGGTACAGAGTTTCCCTTTTGCAAGATGGGATTTGGAGACTAGCTACACAAGAACTCCAATGTGCATAAGGCCGATGAACTGCACACTTAAAAATGGGTAAGAGAGTACATTTTTGGTGTATTTCATCACCATCTTTAAAAATCAGAACATTTCATGTAAAACAAAATTAGGACTTCAGGCTTCATTTGAATAAATCAGATCTGATATCATCATTGGACTTAGATTCTTTTTTAAGATTTTATTTATTCATTTGACAGAGATCACAAGTAGGCAGAGAGGCAGGCAGAGAGAGAGGGGGGAAGCAAGCTCCCTGCTGAGCAGAGAGCAGGATGTGGGGCTCCATCCCAGGAGCCTGGGATCATGACCTGAGCAGAGGTTTTAACCCAGTGAGCCACCCAGGTGCTCCAAGGGACCTAGATTCTTACACGTTAATCGTCTCCAGTGTACCTCTGACCCCACCCCCTATCATTCTTTTTCCTGTTTCGCTTCTTTAAGCATGTGAGTCTGTGGCTTCTGCTCTAAACACAGAAAGCCACTTTTGACGGTACAGCCCTCCACTGTTAACCCCCTGCTGGGCAAACTAAGGTCTTCTCTTTGGTGGCGGGGTGGCACCATCCTGCCTCAGCAACTCATGATAAATACTAACCATGCCTAGAAAATGCTATGCCAAACTGCCCCGAACACACTCTGCCTTTCCTTTTTCTCTCCATTTACCTAATTATTGTTCTTCCCCACTCCCTACTCACCCAGGAGCCTTCTCTCTAACTCAAAAGGGGTTCTTCCTTCTCTCACGTTCTGCAGCATTTAGCATCGGTAGTGTCAATTACCTTGTATGCATATCCCATCTTCCCAGTTACACTTCAAGGCCCTCATTCGTTCAACAAACATAAAGTAGCGGTGCCTGGGTGGCTCAGTGGGTTAAACCTCTGCCTTTGGCTCGGGTCATGATCTCAGGGTCTGGGATCGAGCCCCAGATCGGGTTCTCTGCTCAGCAGGGAGCCTGCTTCCTCCTCTCTCTCTCTGCCTGCCTCTCTGCCTGCTTGTGATCTTTCTCTGTCAAATAAATAAATAAAATCTCAAAAACAAAACAAAAAACAAATATAAAGCGGCAACTCGAGACCAAACCTTGTTCTAGGCACTAGGCATATGGTAGTGAACCAGAAAGGCAAGGTCCCTCTTAATGTGGAACTTACTTTCCTAAGACATTTGTATGGGCAGAGACATACAAATAAGTAAAACATTTCGGATACTGATAAACATTGTTCAGGGGGTGGGGAGAGTGAGGCAGGGTAAGGGGAGAGAGAGTGAATGAGTGAAGCAGAGGCTCCTTTAGACAGAGTGGTCAGTGACATCTGTGTGAAGAAGTACATGAAGCCAAGACCTGAGTGGTAAGGGGGAGCCAGCCATGAGAAAAGCATGGGAAAGAGCACCCCCCGTCAAAGAGAACAGCAAGTTCAAAGACCCCATTTTAGAATAGAAATAGCTAGTGTGGCTCAAAGCCTAGGAAGTGGGGAAAGACAGTAGTAGGAGACAAGGCCAAGAGGTAAGAAGGGGCTCAGATTCTGTTCTGTGTGATAACTTACAAGAGCACCCTCTTGTAAGTTATATTTTATGCCTTTATACCTAAGTCAATATTTTATACCTTCTAATGTTTTAAGGGCTGGCACTCAAGGCAGATCTGAATAGCATTACCATTTACTCGTTTGAAAATACCCAGTTCCTTCTGATCCCAATCATCTCCTCATTCCCCAATAACTTTTCATTCCTTCCACAAACACTTCTTCAGCACTACTGACTGGTACAGGGAACTGCTCACCCCTTTAATGAAGGTAGGTTTGTCCTTTATGCCAAAGTTCCAGAGCATGATATCTCCCCCTTTGGAACCCACAGCCAGGGTGCTGGGGTGAGTTGGGTGCCATGTCAAGGATGTGGCCCTCCTGTCAAAGGGGGCAGCCTTTTGGAATATCCGGTAAGAAGCCAGAGAGTGCAGAAAGGCCTGCTGGAGACCCTGACACAGAGGAAGAAAAAAAAAAAAAAGAATTAAGTTGAATTAAAACCCAAGTCCTGGGTAAATTGCCAATCTCTGCCTCCTCTATAGATGAGCTCTAGGGTCAAGTCCTGCCACCAAAGGAAAACTAACTGCCTGGCTCTGTGCAGGCAACATGCATGAACTCATCTTGGAAAGCAAGGGGGCAGAGTGCATTCCAGATGAGACCTTTACGGCATAAGACTTCTACCTGGCTGAATGCCCAGTAGGTCAGTCCCCAACACAGAGGTGATCTGACCAATCTGCTGAACTAACCCAGCATCTAACCTTAGAACATCCCCATAATGAAAAGGTACCAGGCAACCCCTGGAGCACTTCAGCCAGGAAACACCTCACCTGCTGCAGTGATGGCCAGACGGCGTTGCCTAGCTTATGGTGGTGGAGGGCCCTGACGATGCTGCTTGGTGGCGGGACCTGCAGGCTAGCCAACCCCGCCCAAAGGCAGCCTGAGTCAAATCTTCTGCTAGAACCTGCCAAGCAGAACAGACACATATTTTCCTCTCTCTTCTCACGCACGCAAGAGTTTCCTGCTGAAATCTCAGAAAGCAAGCCTTGTTTTTTCATGCCGCATAGCCAGTCTCTCCCATCACCTCCTGAGATCTTTCCAGGGTCTGCTCACTCTCACTCAGCACAAGAAATAAAGTAAGGATCCAGCCCCTTGCCCCAAACACTCTCCGAAATAGTAATTTTGAAGTGAAATGAAATATGAAATCATAGGAAACCAGACCCTTTGCAGGGTTTCTGAGCAGGGAGCCAAAAAGACACACAGGAATAAAGTTTATGCAGAACTCTTCCTAGTGGGCTGGGAAACTCATGCTAGGGTTGGGTGACAATTTTAAAATCACATATGATGCATAATAAAAGGGTTTTAGGAGAGCACAGTAGAAGTGACTGAGGAAAAAAATATCTTTAAATCCTGCATTAACATAATGTAGAGGTGACGAGTTGTTGGCCCCAAGTCCAATCTGCTCTTTTGGAAACCAGCGGATCTAGAGGGTCTGGTGGCTGGAAATTAATTAAGCTGCTTTTGGAGAGGTAGATCCACTCAGAATAGGGATAAAGATGTATTTGAGGACCTGGTCTCTATGAATCTGGTCTCTTGACAACCCATTCCTTCTTTTTATGGACATAAAGCACTTCAGCAGCAACCCCCTACACCAGTCTTTTGTGTTCCCCCACACTCCTTATCGCCCCAGGTTCAAGCCCCAATAAACCTCAGAGACTGAGTTTTCTAAGGAAGGAAATTGAGGGTTCTTACAGAGGAAACCAAGGACACACAGCTAGCAACCATGACTATAGAAATTCAGCACACACACCACCAGGCAAGGTAGGGTTATTTTAAGCAGTCCTCGTGTGTAAAAATCCTGGGAAAAACAAGGAATTGGAAGGTCCGTTGTGTCTTATGTAATGGAGCTCTTCTGCCTCTTCCCGTCACCTGAGGGGGGTTAAGCCCAAGCTCTATGATGTCAAAGGACCTGCAGAAAAATGCACAGCCCGAGGCATCCAAAACTTGGGACAGCCTGGAGAAACCAGTAGCACCCATCCCCCACTCCAGCCTCCTGCGTGAGAACCCCAAAAGGCGGAATTATTAAAGCAGCAGGCGCAGGCAGTACCAGGGCCCTTCACACAGAGCTTCTTGGCCTCGGGCTCCAGCTCCCAGGGGCTTCTGCTCCTCTTGCTCTTGGGGCGCACAGCCACCTCGGGGGTCTTCTGGGTTTCTGGGCGCTTCCTAGGAGCCATCGCGTCCTCCGTGCGAAAGGGTACTGTGCCCTATGCCGAGATCGTGGAAGGAAGACTGTGAAGCCCCTGGGGAGAAACAAGGCGGGGACCAGGGAAATAAGCCAACTTCCCGCCAAACAGCCTCACCGCTTTCAATCTGGCTTCTAGCTCCGGCCCCGCCCCTCTCGGAGACGCCCCGCCCCTCCCGCGAAGAGCGGGGCACGAGAGGGGAGGAGCTCGGGGGCTCCCTAGGGAAACGGGATGGAGCCTACGTGCTGGGCCAACTTGTGCCCGTCAGCTGATCTGCCAGAAATAAAGATGGCCGCCACCGCGAGGCCACCCAACTTGAAGCCTCTTCAGAATCCGCGCTGCCCGGCCTCCGCTGGTTCCCCAGGAGACCAGGTACCAATCAAGGCTTCGGCTCCGCCTCCTCTGACTTTTAATTGGTGTTCAGGTCCTCTCGGGCTTTAGGATTGGCTGTTTCTGGCGATAGAAAGCTTTGTAGAAAGCTACCCGACCCCCCGCGATGGAAATCAAACCTTTTCCCGCCAGCCGGCTTCGCGGTAGGGATCGAGTCCTTCTGTTTCCTCAGCTGCCCGGAATCTCTGCTTCTCTGTGCAGAGTGGTTGAAACTTGCAGCTCCTAACTACGGTTTCCCCAAAGCTGCGGGGTGTCGGCGTAGGGAGTAATGAGCGGGAGGACGTGCAGGCTAACCGGGGTGAGAGGTCTTGTGTCCTGATTTAAGCCAGAGGCCAAGGCATTGACTCTCCTAGGTAGGTGACTCTCTGCCCGGCCCCGGCAGAGACAGTTCGGACGTTTCTGACTCTGCGACGAGCCACACAGGAGCTGCGGTTAGTGGAGGACCGCGGGGCCTTTCCTTCTTGCTAAACTCCGTCCGGGCGCTGTGGAAGGGCGAGAGGAGACAGCAATGCATTAACGGAAGGTCCTGCGCTCACGGACAGGTGGGGACAGAAGACATTTCCAAAAACAACCCTTGGGAAGAAATGAATGCTCCGAAAGAAAAATCCGAACATGGTTTCCTGATGGGAAGATGGAAAGATAAGGTCAGAGTGTTAGAAAGGGGAAAGGCAAGCTGGTGGCTTCTCCCTGCTGGCTCGTAGCTGTTTTCAGAGCTGTGTCCCAGAAGCAGACTCACCCCCTTTACTCAGACCAGCCATTTGTTCCACCTCAGCAAGTTTCTCAGTTGGAGGGGGGTATGCCAAAATGTAAGAAATGACCCTGCCCTCACTGAGCAGAGAAGAACAATACATGTGAAACAAGTAAAACCATTCCAGAGAGAAGGTGGTTGTATCCTAAATCGTGGCATGCCGGCCAAGACTATTGGAGGCATTCAGAAACGATTACCTAATGAGAAAGAAGTATTTTGGGAAACCTCACAGGGAAGGTGGGATTTTGTGGAGTTCAATGTGAATGTAAGTAGGGTTTGGCCAGAGTAGGGAGAAGAGCATTCTAGGTAGGGGTACAGCTTGGTAAGGTTAGGAATGGGTATAAAGTTATGAGGAAAGAGAAGCAGCCCCTGGCACCTGGGATCTGGCTTGATAGATCAGCTAGACCTTGGTGTTCTGTCGAAATAAACAATTGCACAAAACAACACCAGACAAGGCCACTCTGTGACCATGATCGATCAAGACAAAAACATGATCACTCATGTCTGAACACAGGCAGAAGTAAGAATATTGTCCAAACCACAAAAATAACCAGACTTTGCCCTATTAGTTTGGCTAATATGGAAGCAGCTTCTTTGCCAATCACAGCTCTAGCTTTCCTTTTGCTTCATAGATTTATTTATACCCTTCATAGAATCACCCCCATTTTCTGACAGCCTCCAATCCAGAGCAATGCCCCCACTTCCCTTATCCAAATCATCCAACACAAGCCAAATCTACAAGTCCTTCCCAAGACCTAACAGAGATGTTCCACTGTATGCATTCTCTGTTGCATTGAGCAATACACCCCAAGTTCAACTACAGAGGTGTTCTTGATGGTGTTTGAATTGGAGGCATTGACGTTTATGAGTAGGGTAGGAGGCAGCTTGAAGAGGAGAAGTTGGTCATATCGAGGATCTGTTCCCAGAGACCAGATGGAGGGGGAGGTTGAAAGGCAGGCAGAATTCAGATTTCATTAATTCTACTGAATTCTATTTTGATAAATTCTATTTATCAAAACCTACTCTGTCCCTGGCAACTATTCCAGTGAAAGAGAATGCTGAAATGAAAAATGCTCTTTGCCCCTATGGAGTGTGCTTTTTATGGTGGGACAGACAGGTAGGTAATCCTACAGCTACAACTGGGTGTGATGAGCTTGGTGAGAGAGGAAGCTTTGGGTTTAGGCAGGGCTGGGGGTTGGTACAGAAAGAGGACACTAAGTCAGCATGGAGGGTGGTAAAAATGAACAGTGTCAAAAAAGTTTTCCCAGGGGCGTCTGGGTGGTACAGTGGGTTAGGCCTCTGCCTTTGGCTCAGGTCATGGTCTCAGGTAACTGGGATCGAGCCGGGCATCGGGCTCTCTGCTGAATGGGGAGCCTGCTGCCTTCTCTCTCTCTCTCTCTGCCTGTCTCTCTGCCTACTTGTGATCTTTGTCTGTCAAATAAATAAATAAATAAAATCTTTAAAATAAATAAAATAAAATTGTTTTTTAAAAAAAAGTTTTCCCAGAGAAGGGGCCCACTTAAGCTGAATCTTGAGAGATGGGTGGGGTGGGGGAAGATATTCCAGACAGAGGGTAGGAAATAGGAAGGCAAGGAAGCAATAATTAGCCGTGATGGATTCATGAGCAGAGGAAATGTTCTGCTTAATGCCAGGATTTCCCAGAGTCTGTTTTTAGGATAGGGGGAGGTTTTCCATGGTGAATTAAAAAAACACACACACACACACACACAAAAACCACAAAAACAATCATGCGTGAGTAGTGGAAACCCACCTTGAACATGCCAGGAAAGCGTTTTTGTTTCAAGCTCTGCTTTGGGGCATTCCTACCCTAGGTTTTGCCGTGTTTCACCAAGAAAACAACTGTCTAGGCACTTAATGTCCTCCATTTCCATCTGATGAACCATTGGGCAGATGGACAAAAGTATTTAATGCAGATTTTTTTGATGCTGCCCATCTGATACGGAGGTGAATGGTGTAGAACGACTTTGGTTTCCTGCCACAGAGAGGCTGTGCTATGAAGCCCTGTTTATAGATGTTTTGGTCTCATCTGTGACACTACCTTTGACATAAGGCATCACAAGGCAATTCATTCAAAAGCTGCTGGTGATAGCAAAGGAAGGTCTCGTGTTCACACTGGAAGCTGGGCAGACCACAAGCATGACCCCAAGTTATGGCATTTTCTTTGATCTGCAAAATGACATGGGGCATGTGTGTTTTCTGGAACAAGGAGTATGGCACAGAGGAAAGAGCACTGTTCTTAGATGATGTCTCTTGGGTTCCTCCTTTCACTTCTCTCTAAGTTTCATCATCCCGAAGTCAAGAAGCGGTACTCAGTGGCCTTTCAGATCCCTTCCAGTTTTTTAAAACCTGGGATCCTGTGAGCTGCTGTTAAAGCAACAGGAACCAGTGAGGGCTTTCCACTCTGGCCTCCTTGTGGGAAATTTCCATCCAGTAGGAATCATCTGTCTGGTGCAGGCCGGAACATGACTGATTCTGATCAAGCCGTCTATGGATCCAAACATTCTGCTGAGTCTGCGAAACCATCCATAATCCACGAGGATGGTGTGTGCGGGCTTCCCACACACAGTTCCTGCATTCAGTGGTTTGCAAATGACAGCCTCAAACATTCCGCCGAGCTCGCAGGGAACTGAAGTTTAAAATTCCTCCTCAAGGCTCGGAAGCCGACCGAATACGGCCTCTCGGAGTTCTTGTTCCTTGGCATCTCTGATACATAGTTCAGTGCCCAAATAGGAATTAATTCTGGAATAGTGCTAAGTGAGAAAACTGGCTCCCACCCCCTAGGGAATAGCTCCATTTAAAAAAATACAATTGGGCCTGGCTTTGGAAGTGTCAGACAGCTGTGTAAATACAAAAAAAAAAAAACCAACCAAACCAAAACAAAACAAAAACAACCAAAAACCCTCCCCACCTTCTGTCTTTGCTGTGGGGCATGAGACACCATCCACACTCTAAATCAATATCCTGTCGTGCAAAACCAGAGGTGTGGGATGCCAGGAAACTTCCCTAGGCGGCCAGCTTTGCAGGGCGCCTGCCAGAGGGCTGAGAATCTGTGTGGAAGTGCTGCACGGACTGTAAAGTGCTCTAGAAATAGAAGCTGCTGTAAAATCTCCTGGCAATATGTTATTGAACGATAAGATCTAAACAAGGTGGTGAAGAAGCTCTTTGCCGTCCTCAAGAGCTCGCACCAGGCAGGTGGCCATCGTGGGAAGAGCAGGGAGCAGAGAATTGGAAAGCAGGGGTTTGAATTCTGGCAGTGAATTCTCACTGTCTTCCAAAGACTCCCCAAAACTCCCCAGTGGCATAAATATAAATGCTTCTGTCTGTGGCAGAGCCAAGCCAGTTGCCTATGGCTGGATGAATCCCATGCTCGTGGGACTGGGGCGGCTGCATTTCTATTCCCCTTACATTCCCCTCCTCCCACTCCAGCCTCCACTGCCCCGCCTTGGCTCCTGTCCCTACAGGGACATCAGTGTCCCTGGCATGGTCACTCCCTCCCAGAGCATGGACAAAATGGCCCAAGGAACCGCCGCTAAGTTTCTTTTCTTTCTTATTTTATTTTATTTGTTTGTCAGAGACAGAGAACACAAGCACAGGGAAAGGCAAACAGAGGGGAAAACAGGCTCCCTGCTGAGCAAGGAGCCCAATGCAGGACTCAATCCCAGGAGGCTGGGATCATGACCTGAGCTGAAGGCAGAGGCTTACCCACTGAGCCACCCAGGTGCCCCTAAGTTTCTGTCTGTAGAGGAAGGTGGTGGGCTGCTTGGGTAGCTGTGGTTCTTTGCGGTGAAGCCGATGCCTGGGAGGAGGTTCTCTTGTGACGAATCCACTCACACCCTCCCCAGAGCTTCAGACGATCAGCGAACATCCCCGCAGACACATGGCACGTTCCCCGCTGTGCTCGGCTTTCCCTGTGTCATAAAGCCCCAGAGTCTGAGAGTTTTGTCGCAATTCGAGGCTGCCTGCCAAGCCACATTCGTGTGGGTGGCATGGAAGCTGCTGGGCTATTCTGTGAAGAGGCATGTTAGCGAAACTGGGGGACGACATCTCTGAAAGGCAGCCTACTTTTTTTTAAGTTCAGGCTCTATTTTACTAGATTTCCCAGGCTAACAGCTGTGGCCTCCTCCAGGCTGGTGAGCTGGGTTGAGTCGTGGTCCCTGAAAAGAAAAACCCGTATCCAAATTCCCAGAACCTGTGAATGTTATCTAGAAAAAAAAAGATCTTTGTAGACGTTGTCAAGGGTCTTCAGATGAGGAGAGCCTCCTGGATGATCTGAGTAGGTCTTAAACCCAGTAGTAAGCATCTTTGTATGAGCAAGGCCGAGATCATAGAACCTTGTGTGTCAACCATGCTTCAATTATAGACAACAATCACCACCACAAACCAGAGCATAAGGTGTTGAGTTGAGGAATCGCTGTTGTACACCTGAAACTAATGTAACATTGTGTGTCAACTAGACTTCCAAAAAAATAAATGAAAAGAGTAAAAAAATAAAATAAAAACAGTGAGGCAGAGGGCGACTGAGACACAGGCGGAGAGACAGGCACACAGAGACGACAATGTGAAGACAGAGGCAGAGATGGGAGTGACACAGCTATGCGCCCAGATTGCCAGACTTCCAGATTGCTGGCAGCTTCCAGAAGCTAGGAGAAGGGTGAGGACTGATAACCCCCCAGAGCCTTGGGAGGGACAGCACAGCCCTGCCGATACCTTGATTTCTGGCCTCCAGAACTCTAAGAGGAGATATTTCTGTTGTTCTGAGACCCCTAGTCTGGGGGTACTTTGTTAGCCCATGGAAACTAATACAGCCCCGATCTCTGCGGGGGATGTTCAGCATCACCAAGGGGAGAATGGCTCCCTGAGGCTGGGCTCAGACAGCTCTCACATTCCCACCTCCTTGCTGTGTCTTTGAGTGAATCTTAACACCTCTCTGAGCGGGTTCCCTCCTTTGGAAATGCGGAAGAAGGAGGCCCACTGGATAGGGTTGTCACAGGGTGGGTGCCAGAGGGCCAAACACAATGCCGGCTGTGCCGCAGACACTCCATGCATGTGTGCCCCCGTGGCCCCCCTGGGGGGACCGCCTTGGCTGGCCACACCTCAGGCACAGAACTCCCACTCGGAGGCTGAGTGGCACAATTTCTCCACCTTCCTCTGGTTCACGGGCGATGCCCACAGTAACGTCCGGCCCGGCCTTCTTGACGCACCCACTTGGCCATCTCAGCATCTCACGCTACTGTGTCCAAAAGAGAAGTCCTGATTTTCTGCTCTTCTGCCTTTTTCGCATTTCCGCTGCCTCCATAAATGGCATTTCTGTGCCGAAACTCAAGGTAAACACCCTTGAGTCATTTTTGTTTTATGTTTAATCTTTTCACTTGGACAGAATTTCAGACTTGGAAAGAGTCGAGAAAAGGTTATAAAGAATTTCCTGTGGGTAACATCAGATCTAAGTACAATGCAATGATCAAGAGGAGAGAACTGTGGATTTTCTGGCTGGCTCCATCTGGGAAGCCTGGAACTCTTGATCTCAGAGGTCATGAGTTCAAGCCCCATGTTGGGCATAAAGCTTACTTAAAAAAAAGAGAGAGAAAATTAGTACTAATGACACTATTATCCAATCAATAAACTTTATTCAAATTTTGCCAAGTGCCCCAGTCATGTCCTTCTCTGGTCTGGAACCCAATCCAAGATCACAGGCTGGGATTCATTTTGATATGTCTCTCTCCCTCACCATCCACACTTAACCCATCAGCAAGTTTGACTCCCCATCGATTCCTCCCCCCAGATAATTCTTCAGTTCCTATATTGAGCAGCTGCAGACCACTGTCCTAGAATAACCCCTGTCCCTGGTACTTGGATGACCGAAGTGGCTCCCTAAATGGTCTCCCTCTGTTTGTCTCCCTCTAACACACTGGCCACATGGTTTATGTGTAAAGGGGTTGACAGCAAACATTTTAGGCTTTTCTGCCCCTGTGATCCCCATTGCAATGACTCCACTCTGCCACTCCAGTGCAGAAGCAATCATAGACTATATGTGAACGAGGGTGTGTGACTCTGTTCCAGTAAAACTTTATGGACACTGAAATTTGTCCTTAAAATCTTCACATATCACCAAAGCTTTATCTTTTGATTTCTTTTTTTAAAGATTTTCCTTATTTATTGGACAGACAGAGATCACAAGTAGGCAAAGAGAGGAGGAAGCAGGCTCCCCGCTGACCAGAGAGCCTGATGCAGGACTCGATCCCAGGACCCTGGGATCATGACCTGAGCCGAAGGCAGAGGCTTTAACCCACTGAGCCACCCAGGCGCCCCTTTCTTTTGATTCTTTTCAACCATTTAAAAGATGTGAAAACTGGGACACCTGGGTGGCTCAGTCGGTTAAGCATCTGCCTTCGACTCAGGTCATGATCCTGGGGTCCTGGAATAGAGTCTTGCATCTAGCTCTCTGCTCGGTGGGGAGTCTGCTTGCCCTCTCCCTCTCCCTCTGTGATCTCTCTCGATTTCACTCTCCACCAAATAAAAAAAATTAAAAAAATAAATAAGTAAAATGTGAAAACCATTCTTTGCTCCTGGGCCATCCATCCTGTTTTTTGGTGCCCTGTTCTCCAGAAAGACACTCCGTCACTCCTCTGCTTAAATTCTGCACTCAGAGTAGAACAAAGCCTGCAGTGTTCAGGTTGCAGTCCTCCTCTCTTACCTTACCCTCGACCTCTTACCACACCCCACCCACTCTGCCTTCTTTCCCAGGAGGTCAAGTTCCCATTTCTGGGCCTTTGTACACGTTAGTCCTGTCATGTAGCATGCTCTCTCCCAGGTTCCCTCTTCACCCCGCTAACTTCCATTTGTCTTTTGGGGTCTGTTGGGCTGTTTGGGGGTAGAGAAGCTGACACTTCCTGAAAGAGATCTTCTCTGACCCTCCCGTCATTGAAATTATGCTTCTCCTGTTCTCTCAGAGCCCTGTATCTTAAAAGCTTTTTGCCTTTAGAAACTTAATCACGATTTGTAAATCCCTATTCAGGCCTTTATTTGGTTTTAGTGGAAAACCCCACAAAGCCAAGGAGCATGTCTGCTATGTTTACATTGTGGACCAAGCACCCAGGCTAGTGTCTGGCATCGTGGATATTCCTTGAAAGTCAGCTAAATAAACGGACCATCCGCAAGAATTCCTCTCTGGCCAATCAGGAGGCCCCCAGGGGACTTCAGAGGAGGGACCAAACCAACCCGCAGGCTTCCTGGGCAGAACCCTCAGCTTACTGAGCTGACACCTGGGCTGGGCCTTGGCAACTTGGGGCACCTTCCAAAGAATCTGCCCCGGGCAAATTCCTGACCTGGAGAAGGTTTCTCCACGGGCCCCAGAAGCCTGCTATGCATTTTTACTCTAATGCCTTCTGTCTGCTGTTCTTCCTGCCCAGAACATTTTCCCCCACTGAAGTTGCCTCCCTTCGATAACTCCCACCAGTTTTTTCTACCTGGGGTTGCCTGAGATCTTAAGAACATAGCTGTTGGGGGCGCCTGGGTGGTTCAGTGGGTTAAAGCCTCTGCCTTCAGCTCAGGTCATGATCTCAGGGTCCTGGGATGGAGCCCCGCATCAGGTTCTCTGCTCGGTGGGGAGCCTGCTTCCACCTCTCTCTCTGCCTGCTTCTCTGCCTACTTGTGATCTCCGTCCGTCAAATAAATAAATGAAATCTTAAAAAAAAAAAGAACATAGCTGTTGAACCAGAATCTTTTACTCAGTTGCCCATCAGGAATGCTGGGGCAAGGTCCAGAGGCCACGAAGAGTAACACAGCTGCCTTCCAGAAAGATAAAGCCTGCCTGTAGCCTTCTGCCTGCTCTCCTCTGCCCTTCTGGGGGCTGCCTGCCAGACCTCTTCAGATAAATCTCCTCCAGCCCCTCCCACGCACACTTCTCACCGCGTATAGGATAAAGTCCGAGCTCCCCAGCCCAACTTGCGAGTTACTGTTCAGTCTCTACTCATTCTCCAGCTTCATCTTCCATCTCCACCCCGTCTTGAACTCAATGCTCTAGAAATTTTAGATGGGAACTGCCCAATACAGTTGCCACTAGCCACGTGTGGCTGTTACATTTTAACTAACTAAAATTAAATGAACTTAAAAATCCAGTTCCTAACTACAAGTGGCTAGTGGTTGCTGTACGGGGCAGTGCAGCTATACAACATCGTCCTTGCGGAAAATTCCATTTGGACAGCCCTGTGTTAGACAATTTCCCAAAAACTCTTCATTGTACAATTTACATATAAGTACATGCTCACTGCTCATTTCCTAATGCTCCAAAAATATCTTTTACCAATTCTAGCCCTCTCCCTAGTGATAGCCACCAAAATCATTTTGGTATATATTCTCCAAATATTTTTCGGTGTGTTCTGCATTTTGTTCTTTTTGTTCTACAGGGTCTTGGAGCTCTTCATATAAGAACACATCTCAGGACATCTGGGTGGCTCAGGTGGTAAAGTATCCTATTCTTGTTTTGGCTCGGGTTATGATCTCAGGGTCATGAGATCGAGCCCTGAGTTAGGCTCTGTGCTCAGCCTCTGCCCCTCCCCCTGCACTCTCTCTCTCAAATAAATCTTTAAAAAAAAAAAAAAAAAAGAACACATCTCCATCTACCTGAGCTTCAGGTGCTGCAGAGTTTAGCCATCTCATGAATGAACTCTAGGTTATTCAACTATTTTTCCCCCCTCCTGCACTTTGGTGTTTATCCTTATTTCCAAATCTCTGGTATATATACAGGATTTTTTTAAGCGGCTGAGGTGGCTGATGGGCTACTCTGAGAGTCAAGGCTTGGGTCCCACCACCATGTCCCACCACTGTGTCCCTGGAGGGAGTCCCTGGGCCAGGGCGTCTCTGCACTGTCTGACCTGTGCACCCCGGTGACCTGCCAGCCAGCAGTCTCTCGATGGAAATTTGCTTCCAGTCTTCCCTTACTGCAAACAACACTACATGCAAACATCCTTGTACCTTTTTCTGCACTTCTACTCATGTTTGTCTAGGGTAGATTCCAAAAAGCGAAATTGCTGGATCACCAAGTCATATGCTAACACCTCTGGGGCTTGGCACATCCTGTGATCCTGTCTACAATGCCTCCTCGCATGACTAATTCCTGCTCCTCAAGCCTCATCAAGTGTCATCACCCAGTGAAAGGTGGTCTCTTCTGGCTCTATTTTCCCAAAGTACTTCCTACCCACACTGTATCATTAGCCTACATTTAAGACTGTGCCTTATTTATCTTGTATTCTCAATACCTAGTAGAGGGCTCAGCATAGAACAAAAATTCAAATGATTTCTCGACTGGATGACTGAATGAATAAATAAACAAATAAAGGTGCAGTGGTTAGGACATTCCAGAAACTCAAGGTGAGCGAGTGTGTGAGTGTTGCAAGCTTAGGCTTCGGACCCATCTGCCACCTGGCACCCTGAGCCAGGCTGCCTCCCTCGGTTTCTGTCTATCCAACCTCTGACCTTGGGCATCTCATCTTGAACTCTGTTCTAGTGCAGTGTTGCTGGGATAGAGCCGTATGAGTATGCAGGGGCTCTCTGGCCGCAGAGCATAGAAATCTGAGCCCCGGGGATAGCCTGGGATAGAAGGGGGTTGGTTTTCCAAAGGCAGCTCTGTCTCCTTTAACCTTTAAAGCAGCCCCGTATGCTCTGGGCTTTAGTTTATTTTTTCTCCCTACCTTACCTTAGGGGCAATTAAAATCAGCTGCAATATTTCTGCTTTCTGCCTCCAGATTGGAATCTAAGAGAAGCCAGATGCTTTCCATTCCATATCCCCTTCTCCTTGTGATCTGAGGAACAGCCCTGTTTTCTGAACCTCTCTCTGGCCCTGCTTTCCCAGATACCAGTCTGGCTTGCGGCCTTTAATTTTAATGGGGTTTTAATAGGCGGTTCCTGCAATTAATTTCATTCTTGTGTTTTCACACTTTCTGTCTAGGTGCCTACAGGCCCCCAGGCACTAGGTGGGATGTTAACTGATTTAAAATAATACAGAACAGTAGGGCTGTCATTATAGATTAGCCCAGCTCCTCTCACTTACAGCTTTTACAATCAGTAATTAGCTGGGGGTACATGGTCCATTTGGGAGGTCAGCTGGGTCACCCGTCATGTTTCATAGAGGTAGAAACAGAAATATGGAAAAAAGTGACTTTTTCATGCCCCAACAGAGACTGGGTGTTGCAGCTGGTTTCAGAAGCCACATCCTGCTGGGTACACACCCCGTGAGCGCCAAGGCCAGGATCCATTCCTCAGGTAGGATTTGCCCAACGCTTTGCGCCCTGGCTGCCCAGAGTCTGACCCTCCCACCAGGACGGGGTTGGGGGGCAGCTCAGTCAGCAGCTAATACCACCATCTGAAATTACCCTCATTCATTCTCTTAAGGGCCCTTTTCCATTTTGTGAGCGGATTTGGCTGCATAAAGAACGCATGAGCGGTTCCTGTCGGATTCAGGAACATAGTTTTTCTATTTTTAAAGCTGCGATTTAAAAATCCGCGCACATGCACTCACACTCCTCAGGGAGTGGTAATGGGGCGGGGAGTGGGGACGAAGAGTACGTGCTGGAGAGAGAACCACTAGGCCTTTGGCTTCCCAGAGCGCCACGCCGCCCCCCTGAGGGCTCACTCCTCCGAGCCCCTGGGGCTTTCCCATCCACAGCGACTTTGCGCCACCAGGACCCTCTGAGCACCCGGGGCGTTAGACCCTGCTAACCCGCGGCCGCTCTCTCCTGCCAGGCGGAGGGCTCGGTCGCTGGCTCTCCCGGCCCAGGAGGGATCGGGAGGGACGGAGAGGCCAAGCAGGTGGCGATTAGGTCAGCCTCGGAACATTCTTGGACCGCTCCAGTGGATATAAATAACAGACAGGCAGGCTGCGAAAAATCCCAGGGTGGGGGCAAAGACGGTGAGAGAGAAGGGACTTATTAAGGGAGGGGTGGCAGCGTGGCGATCTGGAAAAATCTACCAAAGCTGGTGACTGACAAAAGGGGGGAGTGGAGGGCCGAAGGGATTTAAGAATGAATCGTGGTACAAAATCTGGGACTAAGAACACAGAGGGGGAGGAGCTCGTGCCTTTTTGCCCCACCCCCACCGTGTGTTAGACGCAGTCCTCAGATTGGCAGGCGGGCTGTGCAGGGAAAGGGCACGGTTCTGGAATCCAGGTCTTGCCGGACTACAGATCTTTTGCAAGCTGCTGAAGGTCTGTGGGCCTCAGTTTCCGCACCCGTACAATGGGAACCCTAATGCTTAAAAGGTGGTGACTGTGAGCCTCGACAGAACTAACGTATAAGAAAGATGTGGCCAGCAAAGAAATACTAAGGCAGTGTAGCCCCCAGTCCTCCCTCCAAGGGGTACCCGGGCAGGCCCGATCTCTTCCCGCTTCCACGGGTCTGTCTCCCAGGCTCTGCAAAGGCCGGGAGGGGCAAAGCCGAAATCCGACTCGCTTTGCCCGAGCGGTGCCACCCTGGGAAGCGAGGCCTGGCGCTTCTCCCGTGGGAGCCGATACCCCGCGGCCAGTGCTCCGGGAGCCGCCGGTCGCCGCGATGCCTGCAGCCCCCGCGCCCCAGCCTCTGGCGGGTAGGGTTGGGGCCGCAGCGGCGAAGAGAGGGCGGGGCCGGGGGCCGGGCTTCCCGGGGGAGGGCCGGGCGCGCTCCGGGAGGCGGTGGCCCCGGCCCGGGAGCGGCAGGACTCCGGCCGGAGCGTGGCCGGACCCCCACCCGCCGAGACGCCCAGGAAGGACGCGGTGAGTGCTGCCCGGGCGGGAACCGCGGGGAGGCGGCGGCGGGAGCCGCGAGTCGATCCCGCCCTCTCCTTCGGCTCCTGAAGTTTGTAGTGGGACCGACTCCCGTCCTGGGAGCTCCCGGCTACCCTACTACTCCGCGCGAGGACGGGAAGAGCTGCCCCCGAGCCGAGGGGGTGTCTTATCTGCGGCGCCGCACCCCCCCCCCCCCCGATTTCCCAGGCCGGTGGAGGAGAGGGAGGCGTCGGGGCTGGAGGGCCACACCATCTCCGAGGGCTCCTCAAAGGCCCCCAAACGCCCCGGGGACCCCTCGCTCTTTGCAAAAAGCCCTAATTCCTGGGCCGCTGCCCCGGGTCACCTTCTGGAGTCCACGGCCCGGCTGGCCCGGGCAGGGTGCGCCCCCTCCCCTCAGCGGTGACCGGCCGGCCCCACCCCCGCCGAGACCAAGTTCAACAAGTTTGGCCAAGAAGTCCTAGAGCCTCCATGGCTAGGCCTGGCCCGGTCGCTCCGCGTGGACTCCACCGGCTCCGAGTTGTGCAGCTCCGGGCCGGCAGGAGGGCCGGTCGAAGGGCGCCGTCCATAAGGGTTGAGGCCAGAGACGGGCCTCCACTGGGCTCCGAAGTTTGGTGTGGAGGCTCCGGGTTTGGAGTGCGTCATCAGGGAGCAGGCACCTCAGGTGGCAGGTCGGGTTTCCAAAAGTGCCCCTTTGTTATGCCCCTCCCTGGCCCTGCCTCCTCCCCTTTCCCTGCGCCACCCCTTCCCCCACCCTCTGGGGCGGCTCTGGCTGCTGCTTCCAGCCACTCTAGCCTAGGCACCCCTCTCTGAACCAATGGGCCGCCCCCAGCTGCGCCTCCGCATCCTCGGGCTACGGGACAGAGGGGAGGGGCTGCTGGCAGGAGCCCTTGGGCGCAGCCTGTGACTCAGGAGGACGGGCAGGGCAGGATGGCCATGCTCCCTCCCAGGGCATGCCCCCAGCTTCTGGAAGGTTGGGGGTGGGTACCTACCTGCCTTAGATAGGGAGTGTGGGGTCTTCCCTGAGTTTCAGGACTTCTACCTTGGCCCACGCAACTCTGAGGAGACCCTGCCAAGCACCCTGCAGACTTCTGCAAGTCCTCTAGGTCCTGGCTACTTGGGCTGGGAAGCATTCATTCTCTGCCTTCCAAGCTCTTGCCTGTGGCAGGATGCATTCTGGAGACCAGACTGGGTCTCTGCTGAAGTTAGGAGGCACAGGGTGCCCCCTCATGGCACTCAGGGCCCACCCCCATAGCTAGATCCCGCCAGGGCTGTGGGGCCTGGCTGTGCCTGGGACTCCGGCTTGTGTTTGCTCTGGGAGGCCGGAGGGAGCAGTGCCAGCCCTGCATACACAGCTTGCTCTGTTCTGGGGCCAGAGAGAGGGAACGGGTGGGGGGCAGCTCTCCCGGGAGCCCAAGCCTGGAGGCTGGAGCAGGCAGGGGGCCCAGGTCCCTGGATGCCTGACTGGGACAGCTCCGAAGGCCCTGTGATTTATGGCTGTGGCTCTGTTTCCCTCCATCTGGTTGGCAAGTTCTTTCTGGGTGAATGGGGCAGACATGAGAGGAAGCAAGGCTCTGACCCCAGGCCCCTCCAAGGCAGGCCTGAGCTCTGTCCCTCTCCTGCTCTGTCCCCAGGCCCCTCCAAGGCAGGCCTGAGCTCTGTCCCTCTCCTGCTCTGTCCCCAGGCCCCTCCAAGGCAGGCCTGAGCTCTGTC